>NC_134242.1:57680780-57970434 GCF_965152275.1 Natator depressus
GGGTTTAAATAACACAAAACTACTTCAAACAGGTGGACATGGGCAGCGGGTATAATAGGCCAGTGGAGGCTAAGAATCCCCTGGCAAAGCTGCCCCGCTGCTGGACACCTGAGCCATGGTAGCCATGCCTGTGCTCAGCCTCTTCCCCTCCCTGCTCCGCCCCTTCCCCAAGGCCCCACTGCCTGCCGCTGCCTGGTGAATCCCTCCTTGTTCCTCACCTCCATTGCATCCCCCTCCCTGCGAGACTCTCCCCACCATCTCCCTCCTCTCTTCCACCCCCCCGACCCCAGTGAGACACCCACCACATCCCTCCTCATACACCCACCTCTGTGCGGGATGGGAGGGAAGTGGAGGAAAGGAGGGATGCGGAAAGTGCTAGCAGTGGGGTCCTCGCAGGGGAGAAGAGGGAAACTGTGAACATCGTGGAGGGTGCCCAAGCAGGTAGGCGGCTGAGCAGGGGAGGGAGTGTGGTCTGGGGTGGCGTGTGGGTGGGGCCACTGGTGGAAGAGGTGGGACAGGGAGCTAGCCTCCACTAGGGGAAGCGTAACCCACCTCCCACGCATGTGGAGTGGTGCTCAGTGTGAGGGGACATATTGGCCAAGAATGATGTGATTTGGCATTTCCTGATATGTGCCCCAGAAATGCCACTTGTGTGATAATGTATTTTGTCAGGTTCTTTTTAAAAGTAAATAAGAAATAATATTCTCTGACCATTCCCTCTCCTTAACACGGAAATCATATCTAAGTGGCTGCTATAAATATGTTGTGTAGAAATTCCTCAGCCTCAGCTGAGTCTGAATAAACAGACTAAAGATTCCTCCTTCTTTATCAACAAGAAAGTGAAACCAGTCCCAGACTAACCTACAGTGTTGGCTTTTAGCATCTCAGCAAGTTGCAAAGTTCATGGTCTCGTACACATGTTCAGTTCTTGTGCAAGACAAGAAAAAACATTTCTGAACCATGTTTAGAACCTTAGATTAGAAACATAGTAAAAGCACACGCAAAAACCCACATTAATGTAATCTGTACATCTGAATTCACTGTATTATTAATTTATTATTATTATTATAGCATTATTAGAAACCTCGTCATGATCCCATTGTAATCGATGGGAGTTTTGGTTTTGGCTACAATAAAAAACACCAAAGTGAAAATATGTAAAACCATGGGATCCAGGGTGTTTGTGACCCACCCCGGACAAACCTGCTTCTCCAACGATTTGCACAATCCAGAGGTTGCTGCCAGGTCTCTTTTGCAGTGTGGACATACCCTTAGCCTCTGTCTCAGTTCCCATCTGAATAAAGGGGATGACAGCACCATCCCACCTCAAAGGGTGTAGGAGGGTCAATACATTAAAGATTGTGAGATGCTCAGATACTCCAGTAATGGGGGCACATACGTGCCATAGATCGGAAAGGAAGATGTGTGTTTATAAACCCCCTCTCCTCTCCCCATTAACAAAATCTGCTTCTGGGCTGAGAGCAAGCGTGAGAGATTTGAGCCAGTGGTTATTGTTTTATCCTGTTTTATATGTAACCCTTCTGCCAGGCAGAGCCAGCAGCAACCAGTGCTGGGTTCAATATCTAGGGGTTCCTTTCCATTGATACAACACAGAACTGGCTCAAGCCCCCATCCAGTAACCTGTGAAATTTACACACCAGCCCTGGGTGCCTCTGAGAGGCAATACTTCTGTACTCAAAAGCACAGAGTCTGAGTGTAGAAAAGAAACTTTTAATAAAAGGAGGGAAGTAACTCTGTGTTAATTTGGGAAAACACCGCAAGCAGGATTCATAAACATGAACCATGAGTAAAAGACCCACCCCCAAGTAAGTTGGACAGTGTCCTTTTCCCCTCAGGTTCTTAAGTCCAGCAACCCAAAGGTCCCTTTCACTTGCCCGACCCTTCTCTGCACCCCACTCACAGTTGCTGTCCTTGGTCAGTGCAGACCCAGAGTTCAGAGGTACATCTGGAGAGTTCACCTCCCCCTCCCCCGGGTGGGGTAAAGAGGTACCTTACTCGCTCTGCTGCTCGGGCACTTGCTCTCTGCCCCTCTCTGCCCGCCACCCTGCTGGCCACTCATGCCGGCTGCCTGCTCACCGCTCTCGTTGTGCCTCTCCACTAATTGCTCTGCTCGCCGCTAATCACACCCCTCCACCGCTGCTTTGCTGGCAGCCTGCTCACCACTATCACCCTGCTTCTCCACCAGCTGCCCTGCTGGCCACTCATCATGCCTCTCTGCTGCACCAGCCACTCATTCACCATGCTGCCACCTGCCTCTCTGCTGCAATCGCTGCACATCAGTCTCTTAGTAAATTTCAGCTCTTTGCAGGCTAGGCAGAAACACTGCCCCATCTCAAGTGATTTCAGCTCTCAGTGATTTTTAGCTCTTAGCAGGCAGGGTAGAAACATACTCCTACCACAGCTGATTTCAGCATTTGACATAACAGAGAGGCTCCTAATGTAGCCTATTTAGCTCTATTTCTTGAACAGTAGGGAGGAACACGCTAAACCAGTCTCAAAAGACCCTTTGAAGGTATACAGCCTTCTAGCTAGGATTACAAGTCCCCACCCCTCTTACTTTCCCAGACCGCTGACATTCGAGCCCCTGCTTAATTAGGTTCTTTCAACTGAGGGTGGCCCCCCTCATTTGGGACAGGTTAAGCACAGTCCTGCTTTCCTGTATTCCTACAATAATTACAACATTGGTAACCATATTTCACTACCCCTTCATTCAGTACTAAGGTCATTTGTACCCAACACCAGCCAAAGTTGATCCTTTGACACAGCTGTATATTATGACTATGTAAACAAGGCAGGAGCAAACTGTATTTAAATAAACACACCCATAGTCTCTCCCCCTCCCAGCTAGCTGTCAGGGAAGCATTCATTCAGACCCTGTTTACATATGTGGTTGAAAATAGGCGCTTAGGATCTGATCCTGCAACTCTGTCCCCAGTTAAACTAAGGCCCCTGGGATGCAACCACAGCATCTGCTGGCAGCGCTATCGAAAGAATAACTGGCACCTCGTCCCTTGGTAAATACTGTGGTGATAACAACAATGAATTGTGGCTGTTATTTCACCTGAACACCAGCTGTTTGTGACATGCTTACTTCTACACACATACTAGACATTTTCATTGTCTGTGCTCGAGCTCTGTGGCTCCATGTGCCAGTCAATTATCCAGATGTCATTAGGGATGGAGAAGCCACCATTTCTCCACATACACACCTCCTAGAGCATGAAATGATAATACTTCCATGAGAATACCCCACTGCAGAGTGGTAACAAAAACTGTGTAACCTTTCTGCCAGGTGGAACTGGCAGCAACCAGGGCTGGGTTCAATATCTAGGGTCCCTTTTCAACAATAGAACACAGAAATGGCTCAAGCCCCCACCCAGTAACCTGGGAAAATTACACACCACCCCTGGGTGCCTCTAAGAGGCAATGCTTCCCCACTCGCAAGCAGAGTCTGAGTGTAGAAAAGAAACTTTTAATGAGAGGAGGGAAGTCACCCGACATTAATTAGGGAACATACCACAAGCAGGATTCATAAACATAAAACTGTGAGCAGGACACCCACCCCAGCATGCGTGAGACAGAGTCTTCTGCCTCATGTTCTTGAGTTCTACCACCAAAAGTTCTTTTCTGTGCCCCCCTCTGCTCCCTCACCCATGGGCGGCAGGTATAATAGGCCAGGGAAGGCTTAGCCTTCCTTGGCACTGCTGCCCACCCACTGCCAGACACCTGACCTACAGTGGCCCCGCCCCATCCCTTCCCCGAGGCCCCCATTGCCTGCTGCTGCTTCTGCTGCCTCTCAGCCATATCTCCTCCACTCCACCCCCACTCTGGTAGTCCCTGCTGCTTGCAACATCCCTCCTCCCTGGGGACGGAGAAGTGAGGAGGGATGCGGAGAGTCAGTGGCGGGCATGGGAGTGAGGTGGCTCGGCCGGGGGGTCTAGCACTCGGGGGGGCAGGCAAGGCGCTGGAGCTGGCCTGGTGTTCAGAGGGGCATGGAGGCAGCTTAGCCCAGTGTTGGGGTTGGCCCAGCTCTCGGGGACTGGCCGTGGGGTCAGCCCGGTGCTCAGAGGAGGCAGTGGGGGGGCCAGCGGCTTGGCCCGGTGTGGCTAGGGTGGGCGCCCTCTGCTTGGGGGGACACTCAGGGCTTCTCCTGTTTGGGGAGAGGGTTGGGGTTGTGGGGGTGGGGCCTTGGGCATAAGGAGCAGAGCCGGCAGGCTATCCTCCCCAAAGCGTGGTTTCACCCACCACCCATTCCCTCACCATACCCCACTCACAGTGGTTGTCCTTGGTCAGTGAGAGCCCAGAGTTCAGAGGTGTATCTGTGTGAGTTCACCTCCCACCCCGGCAAGAAGGCCCCTTGCTTGCTCTGCCATCTGAGCACTTGCTCTGGCTGGCCACATCACCAGCCATAGCTCTTCTTTGCTGGCCTCCCTGCCAGCCACTGGTTCTGCTCCTGCTGGTCAACTGTCAGTTACCTTCTGCTGCCACCTGACTCCCTGGTGTGACCTCTGCACATCAGTCTCTTAGTGATTGTCAGCTTTTAGCAGGCTGGGCAGAAACACAGTCCCACCACAAGTGATTTCAGCTCCCAATTAAGCACTTAAAATAACAAAGGCTCACAATGGCATCTATTTAGCTTTATCTTTGAACAGTGAAGATGAACTGGTTAAACCAGACCAGATCCCCTTAGGGAGAGACCACATCTCCTGGCTGGGACACCTGTCCCCACCCCTCTTACTTTCACAGGGGTCTGGCATTCGAGCCCCTGGTTTAGGGAGGTCCTTTCAGCTGAGGGTGACCCCCTCATTTGGGACATGTTAAGCACAGTTCTTCTCCCCTTTATTCATACAATAAAGATTACAACATCGATAATATTTCACTATCCCTGCATTCAGTACTAAAGTGATTTGTAACCCACCTGTGATGGGATCCCTGGGGTGCAGCCTGGGACCATGGGAGCACTGTGCCCCCTTAACTCTCCAGCCTGGGCTGTCTCTCACAATGCTTTGCTAGTGACAAGCAGCAAACCCCTCCAGGTGCTGTTATCACTCAGCACAACAGCATGTGGAGCCCTACACCCAGTTAGATTGCAGGAATGCTCCCAGAGCCATTGATGAATCACACAGAGTAAGGCACCAGCCAAATGCTCCCAGTCTTGTACCTCAGGAATATACCATCTTGCACTGCTGAAGATGAGCCACTGGTTATATACCCCAGCCTTTGTAAACCTGAGTAGGTTTACCACACACTTCAGGCAAATTCACTGGTAAAGATAAACAGTAAAACAAATTTATTGACTACAAAAGATAGATTATAAGTGATAGGCAAAAAGTCAGAGTTAGTTACCAAAAGAAAAGAAAATATAAGCACGCAGTCTAAACTCTGAACCCTATTAGACTGGGCAACATCTAGATTAAGCAGTTTTTCTCACAGTTCATAATACACAGGTTTCACGCTTGAAACCTGGGCAAGTCTCCTCTGTTGGAGCGTCAATCTTCTGAGCGTCTTGTTGCTTGCAGCATAGGTGGGGGAAAGAGAAAAGCCAAGCGTGTGACCACTGTGTTTTTTATACCCTTAATCCATGTGCTTGGAGAACGCAAGTTCAGGCATGTCTGGGGGGCATTGCTGAGTCACCAGGCAAGGTTGAGCAATTCCCCTGGTGCGGCCTTGTGCAAGTGAGTCATTGTATGGTTGCTCCCTTGTTGGACAATGGCTGTTGATAGATGTTCAACAGCCACCTGGGCATTGGTTACTTTCCTTGCTGTTTTGGGGAGCTAATATCTGACCAATACCCCAACTTACAGCATGTCTTACTGACAACCATACAACACAATCTCATAACTTCATATGCATTAAAGAGATACATATTTAGATAGAACAGTGACTTTCACCAGTTCATAACCTTACCCCTGATACCTCACATGGCATGCTTTATGTGCAAGATCACAGTTATATACAAATGAGGAATATGGGGGTTGCAGAGCACTCCCCCAAGGTATAGAATGTCACATCAACACCAGCCAAAGTTGATACTTGAGCAACACAGCTCTATCTGCTAGGTGTCTTGGCAGAGCAGGTGTGTTCGTCTCAGTACAGTTAGCTCCTGAAGTCTCTCCCCGTCCCAGCTAGCTGTCAGGAGAGAAGTCATTCAGACCCTGCTTACAACTGGTATCTAGTATTACAGATGTGTGTAGTCAACTGGCTTTAAAACTGGTATGTAAAATCATACTCCCTGGTGCCCACTGAGATTCTCCTCCTGCAGTGATGGAGGGATGGGAGACTGGCTTCTCGAAAAGGGTAGTGGGGAGGCAGACCAAAACGCTTCCTAGATTATAAAGCCAGAAGGGACCTCTGTGACCCTGGCAACTCTGCACTGGCTGGGGAACTCCTTTATGCAGAGGGTATTTCCCGGGGGGCATTTCTGCAGCATTATGACCCCTTTGTGCTGCATTGATGCAAGAGAGAAGCGGGCCTTACTTTCTACTAGGGCTGTCAATTAACTGCAGTGAACTCACATGATTAACTCAAAAAAATTAATCATGATTTAAAAATATTAATCCCAATTAATTGCAGTTTTAATCACATTGTTAAACAATAGAATACCAATTGAAATTTATTACATATTTTTGGATGTTTTTCTACATTTTCAAATATATTGATTTCAGTTACAACACAGAATACAAAGTGTACACTGCTCACTTTATATTATTATTTTTACTACAAATATTTGCACTGTAAAAATGATAAACAAAAGAAACAGTATTTTTCAATTCACCTTATACAAGTACTGTAGAGCAATCTGTTTATCGTGAAAGTGCAACTTACAAATGTAGATTTTTTTTGTTACATAACTGCACTCAAAAACAAAACAATACAAAACTTTAGCGCCTACAAGTCCACTCAGTCCTACTTCTCGTTCAGTCAATTACTAAGACAAACAAATTGTTTACATTTACAGGAGATAATGCTGCCCATTTCTTTTTTACAATGTCACCACAAAGTGAGAACAGGCGTTCACATGACACTTTTGCAGCTGGTATTGCAAGGTCTTTACATCCCAAATATGCTAAACATCTGTATGCCCCTTCATGCTTTGGCCACCATTCCAGTAGACATGTTTCCATGCCGATGAAGCTCATTAAAAAAATAATGCATTAATTAAATTTGTGACTGTACTCCCTGGGGGAGAATTGTATGTCTCCTGCCGTGTTTTACCCGCATTCTGCCACATATTTCATGTTATTGCAGTCTCGGAGATGACCCCGCACATGTTCATTTTAAGAACACTTTTGCTGCAGATTTGACAAAACCAAAGAAGGTACCAATGTGAGATTTCTAAAGATAGCTACAGCACTCGACCCAAGGTTTAAGAAGCTGAAGTGCCTTCCAAAATCTGAGAGGGACTACGTGTGGAGCATGCTTTCAGAAGTCTTAAAAGAGCAACAATCTAATACGGAAACTACAGAACCCAAATCACCAAAAAAAGAAAATTAGCCTTCTGCTGGTGGCATCTGACTTAGATGATGAAAATGAAAATGCGTTAGTCCACACTGCTTTGGATTGTTATCAAGCAGAACCTGTCATCAGCATGGACACATCCTGTGGAGTGGTGGTTGAAGTATGAAGGGACATAAAAATCTTTAGCGCATCTGGCATGTAAATATGTTGCGATGCCGACTTCAGCTGTGTCATGAGAACACCTGTTCTAACTTTCAGGTGACATTGTGAACAAGAAGCGGGCAGCATTATCTCCTGCAATGTAAACAAACTTGTTTGTCTGAGCGATTGGCTGAACAAGAAATAGGATTGAATGGATTTGTGGGCTCTAAAGTTTTTCGTTGTTTTATTTTTGAATGCTGTCATTTTTTTGTACATAATTCAACTTTCATGATAAAGAGATTGCACTACAATACTTGTATTAGGTGAATTGAAAAATACTATTTCTTTTTTTTATAGTGCAAATATTTGTAATAAAAATAAATATAAAGTGAGCACTGTACACCTTGTATTCTGTGTTATAATTGAAATCAATATATTTGAAAATGTAGAAAACATCCAAAAATATTTAAATAAATGGTATTCTATGACTATTTAATAGTGTGATTAATCACAATTATTTTTTTAAATCACTTGACAGCCCTACTTTCTACATTTTCACTGATCAAATAGTTTTTTCCCCTTTTCAGAAACCCTTCCCTGGCCTCTGTCTATGCATGAAATTACACTGAATCGAATCAAAAGCACAGCACTTGAAACATACTAAAAAACATTTATACCCAAAGTGTAATTGTAGCTCCTTTTAATGCCAGGTAGCTTCTCAGACGCAGGAGAAGCCAGGTACATATGAGCAGCCAGCTTCCTGCGAGTCACTAGCAAGAGTCTGCAGACCATAGTCTGGGAACCTCTGTTCTCTGCCAAACACACAGGCCGGGGTAGCAGAGTGGAGCAAATACTGGATTTTTCAGGAAGCCAGCCCAAAAGCTGGAAAAACAAATCTGCTGGATTTGCATGCAAACTGATTTTTTTTTCATGTTTTTTTTTTAATTTTTGCCAAATTGGAAAAAAAAGGAAAGAAACATTGTTTCAAAGCAACTGACACGGCTCAGTCAACCCTAAATGCATTTTGGGAGGTTTTGGTTTCATTTTGGGTTGGTTTTGGGTGTTTTACACCACCTTTCTCTTTCTTTCTTTCTTTCTTTCTTTGTAATCACGCAAATTTGGAACAAAATTCTGTTTTGAATGGAAAAATTGGAATGAAATGTCAAAACGTTGCCTTCTGAAATAATTTAAATTAAATATTTTGACTTTTCTGAATTTTTTTCAGCTGAAACTATTGTCAAATTTCACTGAATTTGCAAATCATTTTGGCGCCCTGAAAAAATGCATTTTCTGGAGCATTTACTATCTGCTGAGAAGCTTCGGCCCATCTCTCCAGTGCAGCACATTCTCCTCTCTCCCTATTGAAAGGCTTGTACCAGATTTGATCACTTGCTTTGGAGTGCGGCTTGACTGCCCCCACTAATGACCCATGCCCCAGAGATCAGCCTGGCCTGTCCTTCCCTGCACAGCAGGGGCAGGAGGAGGGACTTGTACATATACAGTCACATTTACAGCTCCTGTCCAAACGGAAAAAAACCTGCCTCCAAAGTCTTCTTATTGGCACTCCAGTGCTGGGTCCAATTGCCCTAGTCACCAGAGCCCACCCTTCCAGAAATAATCCCACCTAGCGCTTATAGAGACGTGTCATCAGTGGATCTCCAAGTGCTTTACAAAGCAGGTCCATAGCATTAGCCCCATTTTACAGCTGGGGGAACTGAGGCACAGAGTGAGGAAGTGACCTGCACACACAAATGCACCCAGCAGGCCAGTGGCAAGGCCCAAGATTAGAACCCAGGACTTCCAAGTCCCTGGGCTCTATCCACTAGGCTACATTTTCTCCAAAAGTGCCAAAGGGACTAGGAAAGTTCACCAGAGACTTTTTGAACCAATCAGAATGAAAGACTCCCATCCCGCCCATCCCCCAGGGAGTGGGGCAGTAAAAGGGTGATGAGAGGCTATCTGAAACTGTGGAGTCAGCTGGGAGCTCTAGGGGATGGAAAGCTCAGCCAGAGCGCTCCTAGGTCATCCTCTGCAAGACCCAGGTTGAGTGGCAAGGCCAGACAGAGCCTGTTTGCTGATACCAGGGACCATTATCCTGCTGCTCAGTTACTATGGCGATGGGGGCCAGGAAGACAGATCAAGAGATAGGATGAAGAAGCAAAGTTGAGTGCAGAGGAGGAGTGCTAACCCATGGCAAAATGGCTTTTGGACCTACCACAAATTGGATTCTCCCCTTTTCACATTCTAAACTCTCCCACCATTTCCATTCCTAATATACCATCTCCTTCCCCAAACAGAGCTCTGGCCAGCAACCAATGCAGAGATTCCTGCTTTCAGAGCTCTCTAGTCAATGTAATGCCTATTGAAGATGCTTTAGATAGTGTTACTCAAAGTGGTGGTCGGTGGACCGGTGCCGGTCCGTGAGCCATCAGCTGCTGGTCTGCGCGCACATTGGGGAAAAAAAATTGCCGGTCCCCCACATCGGATAGCTTGAGATTTACTGCTTTAGATTATTGTAAATTTAAAGATACTGTTTTGCAAAGTTTTCAGATTACACTTGAAACATATAAAGTTAAATTTAGGAATCTTAAAAGGGATATTGGTATGAGTAATGGGGAATATGTAAACAAAATGAAAGATTTGTTGGGAAAATGGGTGAGGGGTAAGGAGGTGGCAAGTTTTGAGGGAATTGTGACATTGCACTCCATATGTTTTATGGAAATATGTTTATAAGTGTGAATATGATGTAACTGGAATATGCTTCATGAAAAGGTCTCTTGTGAGGTATCATTACAAAGCTTATAATCTACTGAGTGTGTTCATCCTATTTGTATGCATGTATCATTCTTGTATCTGAAGCTAGAAATATGAAATATAACTCTGAAGTCCTATTGTAATTATGCAAAGTGTGGGCCATTAATGGTGGTTTAGAATCTTGATGGCTCCCATTAACAGGACAATTGGTTGTAAATGGCTCTGTTTACATAAAGAAAAGGAGTACTTGTGGCACCTTAGAGACTAACAAATTTATTTGAGCATAAGCTTTCGTGAGCTACAGCTCACTTCATCAGATGCATTCCCTGTAAGCCTTTCTGTGTTCATGTGAGTCAGGCTGGAAAGAATGGAGGCTGGGGTCTCACAGGACATGTCACCATGTCACCTGGTACTGGAATCCATCTTAAATCTGGTGCTTTTCCATTTAGAAGGAGGGTTCGGGACCCAGAGAGACAAAAGATTCCTGCCTTGTGCCAAAGCCATAAAAGGGGGTGGAACAGAACAAAGGAGGCTGCCAATCATGAGAAATCCCCTAGTTACAACCTGAGCTGGAACTAACAGGACTGTACTGGGGAAAGGATTGGGCCCAGACTAGGAAGGAGTCTAGTCTGTGAAAGAAGCTTATTGGAACATCTCTGAGGGTGAGATTTACCTGTATTCAGTTTCTTTAATGTATTAGGCATAGACGTGCATGTTTTATTTTATTTTACTTGGTAACTTACTTTGTTCTGTCTGTTATTACTTGAAACCACTTAAATCCTACTTTTATACTTAAAATCACTTTTGTTTCTTAATTAACTGGATCTTGTTGTTCAAGAGCATTTCCTAAGCATAAAGAAGGCTGATGTAAAGCAGTGTCTATGGGACAAAGATATAAAGGCTGTGGATGAGATGGATTTTTTAGCTGACACCTTTGAACAGATTCAGGCATCTATTGAGGGCAGGCCACAGAAAGAGGGGTTTAAAACTGGGGGGAAGGGAGGATCCCATTTTGCCCCTGGGAAGAGAGAAGGGCATTGGGAACCTAAACATTCTCCTACCCAAAAACATACCTCTACTGGTAACTCCTATCCCAAATCTCCTGTAAAAGCAGAAGAGCCCAAAAGATGCTAACAGTGTAATTCCACTGATCACCTGAGGAATAAATGACCTGTGCTAGGAAGAACCAGGCAACCAATAGCTCATGTTAGTTCTGCTGTCCTCAACACAGAAACCCCCAAGCAATTGAACCCTATCATATTGGTTTTGTGAGATTAGCCTCTGCAGAACCAGAATGTAGCACGTTAAGGTTGTCCAAATTAATGGCAGGGAGTACTTGAGGAAGAGGGATACAGGGGCCCAGATCTCTTTGGTTAAGCAGAGTGTGGTCCCAAAGACTAGTATGTTACCTTGCCAAATGGCAGAGATTGTGGGGGTGGGTGAAAGCAGATTCCTCATACCACTAGCTAAAATCCATGTGGTTTGGAAGGTGCCTAATTAGGTGCCTGGACCCTGGAGAAGATGCACATGTAAGGTGAGGCGGTGGCCAATGTTCCCTCTAATTTTTGACAGGCCGTGTGAGCAAAAAATTTATTCTGTGCAAATTTGTTGTGCTTCTGTGCAAATTTTTGTGCATGTGGTGTTTCTCCTTGTGCACGGGGTTTATGATCTGTGTGCACATGCACACATGCACAGCTTAGAGGGAACAGTGGTGGTGGCCTTCGAGGGAATAGGGAGTAGGTGGGAGGGGGCAATGGGGTGAGAAGAGGGGGTGGAGGGAATATGGGATGTGCAGGGCTGTGGCGACCAAAGAAAAAGGCAACTTTCCCCAGCTCCAGGGCTGCGACTGCCAGGGAGAGATGGCCCTCCTTCCCAGCCTCAGCTCGGGGGCTGCCATGGTGGGGGGAGAGGGCACATCCATCACATTAGAAAGGTAAGACTACTGATATTAAAATATGAGTTGTGTGCTTTTATTTGTAGAAAAAAAATGTCTATTATTATTGTTTTTTTATAGAGAGCTTTTATCCAAAGTGCTTTACAATAGTTAGCTAATGGTACAAACAACATTTGCAAAGATCACTAAGTGGTCCACTGAGACCCTCAGCAATTTTCAAGTGGTTCACGAAAAAAAAAGTTTGAGAACCACCGATCTAGATGTTACCCAGTCTAATAGGGTTGAGAGTGCTTATATTTTATTTTATTTTGATAACCACTCTGAGTTTTTGCCTATCACATAATATCACTTAAAATCTATCTTTGTTTTTAATAAATGTGTTTGTTTATTCTACCTGAAGCAGTGTGTTTGGTCTGAAGCATGTCAGAAACTCCCCTTGGGAGAACAAACCTAGTACATATCAATTTCTTTGTTAAGTTGATGAACTCATATAAGCTTGCAGCATCCAGCAGGCATAACTGGACACTGCAAGAAAGAGATTCCTAGGGTTGTGTCTGGGACCGGAGATATTGGCTAGTGTCATAGAATAATAGAATATCAGGGTTGGAAGGGGCCTCAGGAGGTCATCTAGTCCAACCCCTTGCTCAAAGCAGGACCAATCCCCAACTAAATCATCCCACCCAGGGCTTTGTCAAGCCTGACCTTAAAAACTTCTAAGGAAGGAGATTCCACCATCTCCCTAGGTAACGCATTCCAGGGTTTCACCACCCTCCTAGTGAAAAAGTTTTTCCTAATATCCAACCTAAACCTCCTCCACTGCAACTTGAGACCATTACTCCTCGTTCTGTCATCAGCTACCACTGAGAACAGTCTAGATCCATCCTCTTTGGAACCCCCTTTCAGGTAGTTGAAAGCAGCTATCAAATCCCCCCTCATTCTTCTCTTCTGTAGACTAAACATCCCCAGTTCCCTCAGCCTCTCCTCATAAGTCATGTGTTCCAGTCCCCTAATCATTTTTGTTGCCCTCCCCTGGACTCTTTCCAATTTTTCCACATCCTTCTTGTAGTGTGGGGCCCAAAACGACACAGTACTCCAGATGAGGCCTCACCAATGTCAAATAGAGGGGAATGATCACATCCCTCGATCTGCTGGCAATGCCCCTACTTATACATCCCAAAATGCCATTGGTCTTCTTGGCAACAAGGGCACACTGTTGACTCATATCCAGCTTCTCATCCACTGTAACCCCGAGGCCCTTTTCTGCAGAACTGCTGCCGAGCCATTCAGTCCCTAGTCTGTAGCGGTGCATGGGGTTCTTCCATCCTAAGTGCAGGACTCTGCACTTGTCCTTGTTGAACCTCATCAGATTTCTTTTGGCCCAATCCTCTAATTTGTCTAGGTCCCTTTGTATCCTATCCCTACCCTCCAGCGTATCTACCTCTCCTCCCAGTTTAGTGTCATCTGCAAACGTGCTGAGGGTGCAATCCACACCATCCTCCAGATCATTAATGAAGATATTGAACAAAACCGGCCCGAGGACCAACCACTGGTGCACTCCACTTGAAACCGGATACCTTGGGGCACTTCACTTGATACCGGATACCTTGGGGCACTCCACTTGATACTTGTCATTTGGTTGCACAATCCAAGGAGCAGTTTACATGCCAGAGGCTGTGCGTGAAGAGCCCAGGAGTGGGGGTTCTCACAGCAGAGCCGGGTAAGGCTGGCTGGCTCCCAGAGTTGAGGACTGGAGTGACCTAGCAGATCACTGGTCCGGATACCACACAGAGGGGAGTGTCACAGTCCCACCCCTGGCCAGGCCAGCATGCAGCCCAGGGAGCTGTGGGGAGCTGCGACGGACCCTCCACCTACCTGGAATGCAGTGGGGAGGGCTGAGAGCAGCCCCCAGCCCATGTCCCCACCCCGCAAGGTCCCCGACTGCCAGGAGCAGGAGGAGGGTCCACGACTCCATGCCAGCTCCCCACAGCTGCCCGTGCGGCTCTCCCAACCCAGCTTAGGCCGGAGGGACCTCAGAGATGCAGCCCAGCCACGGTAAGAGCTGCACAGACAGCTGTGAGGAGTGGTGGACTCTCCATCTGTCCCGGGTGGCCGGGGAGCCCAGGGGGCGGAGACAGGGGCTGCTCACTCCTCCCACACTGCGGGCTGGTGGAGGGTCTACGATGGCTCCCACAGCTGACCGCCTGGCTCTTATCATGGCTGGGCTGCAGCTCAGAGCCTCCCCCGCCCCTGCCGCCTGGAGCCGAGTCAGGCAGCTGTGGGGAGCCTGGGTCCTCCACCTGCCCTGAGCAGGGGGTCTGGGATGTGGGGAGGGGGCTGCTTTTGCCTCCACCTCGGGCGGGGGCCCCAACCCCTCCCATTTCTCTGGCGCTGGCCCACCCACTTATCCGGCCCCCTTCCCTCCGGCTGGGGCTACTGGGGGCCAGCCTGCAACAAGGGACTCCGTGTGGCTGGAGCAGGTGCTTGCACTGCCCACCCACCCGGCGCTCTGGGGCTGAGGGCCATGCTGCCTGCCTGCCCACTGTGCTGAGGGCCGCGCTCAGCTGCCTGCCCACCCGCCGCTCCAGAGCTTATATTGGGGGAGGGACTGGGGAGGAGCTCTGGACTCCGGCAGGGGGCCAGCCAGGGGCTAAGCTCCCCAAGCCCACTGTTCACCTGCCACTCATGGCTGCAGACAAGGTTGAGCACATTAGGAACAAGCTGGCAGCTGAAGTTTTGTCTTCTTCTGTCCCCAGCTGTTGTATTCTGTCCCTCACTTTCAGGAAGACCAGCTATTGTCCTGAAAGAAAAACCACGCCCAGAAATACCAATAATATGCTATGTACTTATAACGTATCAAACAGGTTTACTTTCCATAGCTCGAGGTAAATGAATTATCCCTTCATGGTGCTTGCATAACTGCTCCAAAGGTAAGGAGTCACTCAACTCTCATTGAAAGCTTTGTGAAATTCTTTTGCTTTTATTATTCTAGCTTGGCCAACGTGACTCAGTTTCTAGGTAACAGGCTAAACTGGCACGGTCCTTTTTCAGCAAATAAGCAAACACTAAACATTTCATTAAACTTGGGCTGCTGCCAATCACACGGGCCTGGGGAGAGTCTTTTTTCACTGAAAAATGCAGAGTCAGATTGTTTGAAACATCAGGTGAATTTGGGTCTAATTTGCTGGATTGTCTGGATCAGAAAAAAAATTCTGAAAACATCAAAACTTTTCAATGTTTCTACTCAAAATGACTTTTTGCTTCAAATCTTATTTTAATGTTGTTTTTAAAGGGTTAAAAACTCTCAAAACCAAAACAAAATATTTCATTTTGCGTCGAACATTACGTTTTGTTCCACCTGAACCCATTTTTTTTTAAACTTTTTTGGTTTGTGAAAAATTCAAAAAATTTTCATTTGGAGTCGACCCCAAATGATTTTTTCTCCCTGATTTTTGTGGTTCACCCATCAAATCAAAAAATCAGTTGTTGGCCTGGACGTGTTCGCATCAGACACTGACATTACTGTTGGAAACACACGCTTGTGTCAAATGCATGCTGTTCTTTAGCAGTGGGCTGCCATATCACTCTGAGCTGGGAGAGCAGCCCTCTCCTTTGACATGGGGAGGGCTGGGACTGGGAGTTACGTGTCCTGGTTTCATTCCGTGTGTGAAGGGAATTCTTCAAATACTTGTCTATAGTGAATCACCTGTATCTAGAGCAAATATCCTACACTGAGTGATTTGCCTCCCTTAGCTCCATACAATCTGAGGAGAAATAGATGTAGCACAGCCATCCTGGCTTGGTGGAGCACCCGCGCTGGTGTCAGCTATAGCCTTCTCTGGGGGCAGGCTCAGCCAGGAGACAAGGAATGACTTGTGCCCTCTTAGCAACGCACCCTGTGGCCCTTTGGCAGAGCAGCCTGGGGCAAAGCTGCTGCTGCCTGGGGATAGACAGTGGGCTTTGGTCTCCTCTTAATGCGTCTGATGCCAACACATGCCTCCCATCTGCAGACCCAATGGTGTATTAGACATGCATGCGTGCCATTTGTGTCATAGACTGTTACATGTGTGTATGTAACACCAGAGCTACAAACTTGGTTTTAGAATTGTGTAGAATTTTGTCTCACAACCCCCTCTCCTGCCCCCCCCCGGTCTTGTCTTTTGTGACCCCCTCAGGGGCAGGACCCTCCAGCTGAGAAACACTGGACTAAAGGACAAAAGATTTTTAAGTTACTGGTGACAAGGGCTGTTGCCCTTCTGCTTGGGGGCTGCAGAGATTATCAGATAATGCACGTCCATACCCAGAATGAAAACCAATAAACCAGGTCCTATACCTTGCTTCAATTCCATGACGGGCAATGCGGAGATTTCATCTACCTGCTGCTGAGGGCCAGACGTTTGCATCTGCAGCTGGCCAGCAAGGGCTGGTCACAGCTCAGTTAGTGACCAAGGAGTATTTAAATGAGAACGACAAAGTTTCCCGGAACACAGGTCTACCAGGCTGAGCTTCCAACACTGGGGTCCTGGGCATCATATTCACACTTAAAAACATATTTCCATAAAACGTATGGAGTGCAATGTCACAATTCCCTCAAAACTTGCCACCTCTTTACCCCTCACCCATTTTCCCAACAACTCTTTCATTTTGTTTACATATTCCCCATTACTCATACCAATATCCCTCTTAAGATTCCTAAATTTAACTCTATATGTTTCAGGGGTAATCTGAAAACTTTGCAAAACAGTATCTTTAAATTTACAATAATCTAAAGCATCTTCAATAGGCATTCCATTGAATACATTTTGAGCTTTACCAGTTAATTTCTCAATCAGGGTAGGAACTCTCTTCTCATCGGGGATTTCATGTATTACATACAGCCTTTCGAAGGTAGTCAGATATTCAGCAATATTATCCTCTTCACTGTATGCAGGACATAAGTGTTCCCATTTGTGGATTTTTGGAGTGATGGGAGTCGTTGGGGTTGAGGGATTCTGCTTCTGCTTCTCTAGCAGATCCAGTTGGTGTTTTCGGTCTCTCTCTCTCTTTCTTCCTGATCTCTTTCTCCTCTCTCTCTCTCTCTCTCTCTCTCTCTCTCTCTCTCTCTCTCTCTCTTTTTCTTCCATGACCCTTCTGTGTGCAACCTCCTCCCTGGCTGCCTCTGCCTCCACAGTTTCCCTGGCAGCAGCTGCTTCTTTGAGCCTCATTTCTGCCTGCCACATTTGAAACTCATTGTCCTTTACCTTCTCTGCTGCTTCCAGTCTGGCCAGCTCTAGTTTTGTCGCTGCAGTGGCAACCTTTCCAATTCCTGGGTGATAAGTGGCAATTGCCTGAGGTGCCTCCCTGCTCTGGGTAGCAGCATTTCCATGCGTTATATGCTGCCTGTTCCCACTCAGCATAGGGCATTCATTCCGCAGGTGTTCAGTGGAATTACAATGATAGCACCTTCTGGGCTCTTCGGTTTTCCCAGGAGATTTGGGAAGAGGACTGGAGGAGTGAACTTGGGGTGGGGGTGCGGGGAGGGGGGGGTGAGCGTCCAGCCTCCCATCCACCCTCCTTCTTCCCAGGGGTAAATGGGACTTTGCTTCCCACCAAAATGTAAACCCTCTGCCTGTGATTTATTCCTAGTAGGTGGTTGGGAATGCTCAAATTTATCTGCAAAAACTGCAAGTTCATCGACCATTTCCACCTTTTTATCCCGTAAACACTGTTTTACATCATCACTAGACATATTCAGGAATTGTTCCTGAGCAATCAAATCACGCATTCCTTCCAAGCTTGAAATATCTTTTCCCCTCACCCACTTATACAGTAGATCTCTCATTTGGTTCACATAAGCCACATTATTTAATTCAGCCCCTCTCTTAAGGCTTCTAAATTTTACTTTATATGTTTCAGGTGTAAACTGAAACTGTTTCAAAACCATTGGCCCTTAACTTAAGTAATTTCTCTCCCTCCCAGGTGTTTATCTCTTTGGTGTATTTATAGAGAGCAATCATATCTCCCCTCAACCTTCTTTTCGTTAGGCTAAATAAGCCAAGCTCTTTGTGTCTCCTCTCATAAGGCAGATTTTCCATTCCTTGGATTATCCTAGTAGCCCTTCTCTGCACTTGTTCCGGTCTGAATTCATCTTTCCTAAACATGGGAGACCAAAACTGCACACAATATTCCAGATGATGCCTTGTATAATGGTACTAAGACTTCCTTGTCTCTACTGCAAATACTTCACTGATGCATCCTAGGACTGTATTAGCCTTTTTTCACAGCCACATCACATTGGAGGCTCACAGTCATCCTGTGATCTACCAGTACACCCAGGTCTTTCTCCTCCTCTGTCACTTCCAACTGATAAGTCCCCAGCTCATAGCAAAAATTCTTGTTCTTAGTCCCTAAGTGCATGACTTTGCATGATTAAACTTCATCCCATTTCTATTACTCCAGTTTTCAAGGTCATCCAGATCATCTTGTATGACATCCAGTCCTCCTCCATATTGGCAAAAAAAACCCACCTCCAGGCACAGGAACTCTCCCATGCTGATACTGCAGCACTGCAACCACGTCCTGTGCCCCACACCTCCTGTTGTCGTGGTCAGAGCCAGAACCCTGAAGAGTTGTATCCTGAGTGTAACTGTCAGCCCCCTTCACATACCCATGGTACAACTGCCTACAGGGGACAGTTAGTGACAACTGGAGCAGTCACAATGCTGTGTCCCATAACTAGTCAATCAGGCAGTGAATGACTGAGAATGATGATGGAACCAGTAGAGGGGGGTCAGAACTAAACCCTGGAGTCAAACACCCCCAAACTATAGGGAATTTGGATCTATATCCACACATCCATCCACCACTGTGATAGGGGCTCAGCACGGGGAGTAGCTGCCCTGCGTAGATTGTTCTTCCCTTGTGCTGCTACCTTCCTATACTGACAGTGAGTGCAGGGGAGGGAGAACCCATCCTACACCTACACCTTGACTTCAGTGGGACGCAAGCATGTGCAGGACAGGATTGCCATTATTGAATCAGGGCCTGTGTGCTGGAGAGGCGCTAGGAGGAACAGCAGAAGAAACCTGGCTGCCATAGCTGACTGCGAGACACCTGCACGTGTTCTAGTAATGTCAGCTGTTTTAAACCTCAACTGGAAATGCAAAGCCCTTTAAATCAACAATAAAACTCAGACTTTGTTTCTTAAGCGAGTTAACCTTCGTCATTCTGAATTTGTGGTTCTGAAGTTTTATATAGCAGAGAGAATATTACTTTATTGCCTTAAACCCACAAAATAACATACTCTGTCCTAGATGCAGCCTTCTTTACAATAGCCTCAACTTCACCCTGGCTTACCAAGGACCCAAGCAAATGACAGGAGCTGACGAAAGTCCAGAGTTGAATCTGATTGACTGCCACATGAGTCATTTTTATGTTCCTGTGCCCCAGCTGTGATGGAGAATAAAAGCCTCTGAATTAGTGGGGATTGTTGGATTAACGTTGTCTCTGAGTCTACGTGAATGATTGTTTTTTGCCCTAAAAATCTATGAAGCTATAACACTGCTAGGCACTGACTTGCTATCTGCACCTGGGCCCCACATGCTAGGGCTGCTCTTTGGAGCCCAGGAAGGTGGGGATCTGGCTATCTGGGCAACACCTCTTGCTTTGTACATCATGAAGGCAGCAGAGATCAGCTGAGTTGGTTTTGCTGATAGTTCCTAGGGTGAAATGCTCCGAGCCCAGCAGCAAGGGGCTTTGGTCTCACAATTTACTTTGTTCAGCAGTTGGTGGATTATTTCTGTTTCATTTGGCTTTGGTCCATGACTGTTCTGTATCTTGTTCTGGTACCCCATGAACCCAGTAAGTTCCAATAGCCTGTTCTCAGTCCCTGCACTGGCACAGGGATCAGGGACAGGTTGGGCAGTCAGCCAGCTAATCTGAAGCTTATCAGACTTCGCCTACTTTCTGAGTCCCATTTGCCACAAGATTCTCTGCCTGTAAGCCCTTTCATGATGTCATCCCCCTCCCACTTAGGTTTTATGACTTTTTCTTGGGAGAATGGGCAGGACTCTCACACTTACTGGTTCCAGGAATGTTTATGAGGCCCTTTCTTACCCACTAGAGCCCTATGCCGTATGGTCCTATGCCCTACCCCTGGTGCTGGGGTTGGACCTTTGGCTCTGCCCTTTGGCTTGGCAGCTGGCTCGGGTTCCAGGCTCCTGACTCCAACCATTAGGCCTGATTGCCCATGCCCTGGTTCCCCACAGGGAGGTGTAACAGGATGTATTCCCCATCTTAGCTCTGAAAGAGTTAACCGGAGCTGGAGAGCTCAGTTAGGGCACCTGGTTGCACCTTGTGGGTGGGCCAGGCCCAATTACAGAGGAGTCCCAGCTGTGGAGGTGTGATGGGTTTGATCACAGAAACACCCTTGGGACTGTCACCTGATGTGCTGAGACTACCTCTGAGCCCCTTTTCGCTGCCAGTTGGGGTCTCCAGAACCCTGCCTTGTTGAGCCAGACATGCCAGCCTGCTGCAACACAGACCCAGGGTCTGAACCACAGACCCCAAAGCTGCAGACTTAACTGAAAACAGCTTAAGAAATTCTCCTGTCTCCAGCACCCAGACACCAAGCTCCCAATGGGATCCAAACCCCAAATAAATCTGTTTTACTCTGTATAAAGCTTATACAGGGTAAACTCATAAAGTGTCCGCCCTCTATAGCGCTGATAGAGAGATATGCACAGCAGTTTGCTCCCCCAGGGATTAATCACTTACTCTGGGTTAATTAATAAACAAAAGTGATTTTGTTAAGTATAAAAAGTAGGATTTAAGGGATTTCAAGTAATAACACACAGCACAAAGTAAATTACTAAGTAAAATCAATCAAAATATGCAAGGCTAACTTAATACACTTAGGATCTAGTTACAAATACTAACTTCTCACCCTAGATGTTATCTCAGGTACAATCCTTTTCAGACCAACGTTGTAGTTTATGGCCTGGGTCCAGTAATCACTCACACCCCCATATTTACAGTCCTTTGTTCCAGTTTCTTTCAGGCATCTCTTTGGGGCGGAGAGGCCATTTCTTGAGCCAGCTGAAGACCAAAATGGAGAGGTTTCCAGGGCCTTTCATTGTCTCTCTCTTATGGGCAGAAACCCCTTTGTTCTTCTGTGCAAAATCACAGCAACAAGATGGAGTTTGCAGCCACCTGAGCAAGTCACATGTCTATGAATGATTCAGCTTTTTGCAGGCCAAGGCCATTGTTTACATGTTAGTTTGAACATTCCCAGGAAAGCTCAGATGTGGATTGGTGTCTCCCAAAGTCCATTGTTAGTTAAGTGCTCCCAATTACTTGAATAGACCCTTCACAATATGTTGGCCAAACCTCCCTTATGTGTTTCCTACAGCAAATACTTCAAATACAAGCATAGAGCCAATGCTCATAACTTCAGATATAAAAATGATACAAGCATACAAATAGGATGAATATATTTAGTAGATCATAACCTTTGCAAAGATATGTTACATGGCATATCTAGCACAAAGCATATTCCAGTTATGTCATATTTACACTCATAAGCATATTTCCATAAACATATAGAGTGAAGGAGGTGTGACATTGTAAAGTGTCCGGTTCTCTGATACTGTCCTTATAGTTTTCAGAGTAGCAGCCCTGTTAGTCTGTATTCGCAAAAAGAAAAGGAGGACTTGTGGCACTTTAGAGACTAACAAATTTATTTGAGCATAAGCTTTCGTGAGCTACAGCTCACTTCATCAGATGCATGCTCACAAAAGCTTATGCTCAAATAAATTTGTTAGTCTCTAAGGTGCCACAAGTCCTCCTTTTCTTTTTGTCCTTATAGTGATGTCCATGGCCAATGCTACTCTGGGTCAGCAGGTGGGAGGGTGCCGTACTGTTGTCAGGTGTTTGGTTTTCGACTGGAACGCCTGGTCAAAAAGTAACTCTGGTGACTCCAGTCAGCGCTGCCAACCGGGCCGTTTAAAATCCAGTTGCAGGCCGGGGACTAAGGCAGGCTCCCTTCCTGTCCTAGCTCTGCACGGCTCCCAGAAGTGGGCGTCAGGTCCCTGCTGTCCCTACACACATGGGCAGCCAGTGACACTCAGCATGCTGGCCCCACCCCAGGGCCAGCTCCACAGCTCCAATTAGCCGGGAACCTTGACCAATGGGAGCTGCGGGGGCAGCATCTGCGGGTGCAAGGGCAGTGCGTGGAGCCTCCCTGGCTGCCGATGTGGTGAAGGACTGCAGGGAGCTGGCGGCCACTTCCTGGGAGCCACAGTAAGCACTGCCGGGACCCTGCACCCCAACCCCCTGCCCGAGCCCGGAGTCCCCTCCTGTACCCAAACTCCCTCCTGCAGGTCACACCCTGACCATACCCTGCCCCAGCCCCCTCTTCTACCCCAAAACCTTCAATGCTGCCCCACCCCAAGTCCTGCACCCCCAGCTGGAGTCCTCACTCACTCCCTACACCCCAACCCCCTGCCCCAGCCCGGATCCCCCTCCTGCACCCCAAACCCCTAACCCCAACCCCAGAGTCCACACCCCCAGCTGCAGCCTTCACCCCTCTCCCCCCCACACACACACACACCCCACACCTCAACCTCCTACCCCAGCCTGGGGAGAGTGGGGGAGAGTGAGCGACAGAGGGATGGGGGATGGAGTGAGTGGGGGTGGGGCCTTGGAGAAGGGGCAGGGGAGGGGTGTTTGGTTTTGTGCCATTAGAAAGTTGGCAATCCTAGGGCCATGCGAGCTCCTAAGCTGGGTTTGGCTGGAGAGCACGGGATGCAGCATAGCCATCCTAGCACTTAGGGCTCCTGCCCACACTAGGGCAGCCTGAGAAGTTTGATGAAATAAAATTATAGATTCTAAGGCCACACAGGACCATCCTGATCATCTAGTCTGACCTCCTGCACATTTCAGGCTACAGAACCTCACCTGCCTACAGCTGTAACAGAGCCCTAACCTCTGGCTGAGTCACTGACGTCCCCAGAACCTGGTCTAAAGACTTCAAGGTACAGAGACTCCACCACTGATACTAGTTTAAACTTGCAAGTGAGCCATGCCCCATGCTGTAGAGGAAGGTGAAAACCCCCCAGGGTCTCTGCCAATCTGACCTGAGGGAAAATTCCTTCCTGACCCCAAATATGGTGATCAGTTAGACCCTGAGCATATGGGCAAAACCCACCAGCCAGACACCTGGGAAAGAATTCTCTGTGGTAACTCAGAGCCCTCCCCATCTAGTGTCCCATCACTGGCCATTGGAGATATTTGCTGCTAGCAGTCGCAGATCGGCTACAATGGTAGGCAGTCCCATCACACCATCCCCTCCTTAAAGAGCTCATTCTTGAAGCCAGTTAGTTTTTTTGCCCACGCTGTTCCAAAACTTCACTCCTCTGATGGTTAGAAACCGTCATCTAATTTTGAGCCTAAACTTGTTGATGGCTAGTTTATAGCCATTTGTTCTTGTGGCCCTATCACAATTGGCCCTTAATTTAAGTAATTTCTCTCCCTCCCAGGTGTTTGTCTCTTTGGTGTATTTATAGAGAGCAATCATATCTCCCCATAACCTTCTTTTCGTTAGGCTAAACAAGCCAGGCTCTTTGTGTCTCCTCTCATAAGGTAGATTTTCCATTCCTCGGATTATCCTAGTAGCCCTTCTCTGCACTTGTTCCAGTCTGAATTCATCTTTCCTAAACATGGGAGACCAAAACTGCACACAATATTCCAGATGATGCCTTGTATAATGGTACTAAGACTTCCTTGTCTCTACTGGAAATACTTCACTGATGCATCCTAGGACTGCATTAGCCTTTTTCACAGCCACATCACATTGGAGGCTCACAGTCATCCTGTGATCTACCAGTACACCCAGGTCTTTCTCCTCCTCTGTCACTTCCAACTGATAAGTCCCCAGCTCATAGCAAAAATTCTTGTTCTTAGTCCCTAAGTGCATGACTTTGCATGATTAAACTTCATCCCATTTCTATTACTCCAGTTTTCAAGGTCATCCAGATCATCTTGTATGACATCCAGTCCTCCTCCATATTGGCAAAAAAAACCCACCTCCAGGCACAGGAACTCTCCCATGCTGATACTGCAGCACTGCAACCACGTCCTGTGCCCCACACCTCCTGTTGTCGTGGTCAGAGCCAGAACCCTGAAGAGTTGTATCCTGAGTGTAACTGTCAGCCCCCTTCACATACCCATGGTACAACTGCCTGTGGGCTCTCCCTGTTGGGTAGCTCCACACAGGTTAGCGCGATGAACTCCCTGAGCACGCACATACCTGGGTTACGGTAAATCCAAGTTATTGAACACCCGGGGGTACTGTCTGCAGTGAGGGAGTGGCTGGGATTCTCAGAATGCAGCTAAACAAACGAACCCTTCAGAAGCTCACAGGAGTGCTCAGTGCACATCACCAAAGCTCCCCACGTCCTTTCGAGTGCTTTATTTGCTTAGGTTCATTTGCTATATCTCTTCTGGGCCACATTTGCTTAGTTACCCAGCTCCACGCAGAGCTATGTCTCCCTAAGCCGTGAGCGGCCAGTGGTGTGTTCCAGATAATGGCCAGGGAAAGCTTCAATCAGACCGTGGCTGACCAAAATGTAAAGTGGCTCCGCTCAGATGCACAGTTCCACTGGTTTCAGAGTAACAGCCGTGTTAGTCTGTATTCGCAAAAAGAAAAGGAGTATTTGTGGTACCTTAGAGACTAACCAATTTATTTGAGCATAAGCTTTCGTGAGCTACAGCTCACTTCATCGGATGCATACTGTGGAAAATACAGAAGATGTTCTTATACATACAAACCATAAAAAAATGGGTGTTTACCACCACAAAAGGTTTTCTCTCCCCCCACCCCACTCTCCTGCTGGTAATAGCTTATCTAAAGTGATCACTCTCCTTACAATGCGTATGATAATCAAGTTGGGCCATTTCCAGCACAAATCCAGGTTTTCTCCCCACCCCCCCGCCCCCCACAAACCCACTCTCCTGTTGGTAATAGCTTATCTAAAGTGATCACTCTCCTTACAATGTGTATGATAATCAAGGTGGGCCATTTCCAGCACAAATCCAGGGTTTAACAAGAATGTCTGAGGAAGGGTGGGGGGGGCGGTAGGAAAAAACAAGGGGAAATAGGTTACCTTGCATAATGACTTAGCCACTCCCAGTCTCTATTCAAGCCTAAGTTAATTGTATCCAATTTGCAAATGAATTCCAATTCAACAGTCTCCCGCTGGAGTCTGGTTTTGAAGTTTTTCTGTTGTAATATCGCAACTTTCATGTCTGTAATCGCGTGACCAGAGAGATTGAAGTGTTCTCCGACTGGTTTATGAACGTTATAATTCTTGACGTCTGATTTGTGTCCATTTATTCTATTACATAGAGACAGTCCAGTTTGACCAATGTACATGGCAGAGGGGCATTGCTGGCACATGATGGCATATATCACACTGGTAGATGTGCAGGTGAACGAGCCTCTGATCGTGTGGCTGATGTTATTAGGCCCTGTAATGGTGTCCCCTGAATAGATATGTGGACACGGTTGGCAACGGGCTTTGTTGCAAGGATAGGTTCCTGGGTTAGTGGTTCTGTTGTGTGGTATGTGGTTGCTGGTGAGTATTCGCTTCAGGCTGGGGGGCTCTCTGTAGGCAAGGACTGGCCTGTCTCCCAAGATTTGTGAGAGTGTTGGGTCATCCTTCAGGATAGGTTGTAGATCCTTAATAATGCGTTGGAGGGGTTTTAGTGGGGGGCTGAAGGTGACGGCTAGTGGCGTTCTGTTATTTTCTTTGTTAGGCCTGTCCTGTAGTAGGTGACCACTAGTGCCCGCCATGGCCAGTGGGGTGCCTCTCCTGAGACCGCTGTTAAATTGCTTCCCAGAGCAAGAGGCTGGAGCTTCCTCCAGTTTAGAATATTTATGTGATTCATTGCACTGATTTAGCATATGTCCCACGTTACATTCACAAAGCCAATCGGCTCCACGTCAAGCAACAAATGTGAGGAAATGGCAGACTTCAGCTTGCCTCACAGCTTTAATTGCCCGCCCCTTGTGTCTGTGCATCACGGTACAGTTTTTAACTGGGTCTCAGAGTGAGACGTCTCAAGCAACAGTAGCCACACCCACCACTGCCTGCTCTGTCTCGTTACATTTTTTGCCATGAAAACTTACAAAAAATGGATCCTGCGGCTGTTTCTTCTCAGTGACTATTTATAATTGGGAAGGCAAAGGAAAATGAGAATTGCCTCCATTAGCTTCTTTCTGCTTTAAAATTACTGCCTATGTGTCCCGCTTCATGAACACTGTCCTCATCCCCCACAGCCTGTGTCCCCTGTTTCTCTTTCCCCCCTTGTTTCTTATTTATTTTGTCTGTTCTTTTCCTTCCCTTCCTGTTTTGTGCAGCTTTCCAGGTTTGGCTCAGTCAGTTTGAAATATTTTTTTTCAGTTCGGCTCGGATTACTTTCTAAATCACTTGTCCAGCCCACCCCCATCTCCCCAATCACTCCCCACTTTCTAATTTTCTTTTGCTATAGGAGGCCAAGCATGAGAAACACTATATAGAGTAGCAAAAATATACTCCGTACACTACAGTATAAGCTGTAGGAAAGAATAATATTCTTTTAAGTGGCTGCCGTGGCTGGTGCAGGTTGCACTAATCTCTCGCGGTTCAAATCCCCATTCCTGCAATGAGACAGAAATTGAAGTCAGTTGTACCTTCTACATCAGTCTTAGCATCCAAACCCTGTCCAAATGCCGGAGGTCATTGCTACAACTCCAGTGTCCCCCCATTGCTAGGACATGTACTGCTTCCCTGGTGGTAGCAATTCTCACAAAGACCAGGCATAGGTAGTTTAGCCACCTGTTCAGAGCAGGTCCAGATAACACACTGGTTAAAATGCTGGTGGACGCTAGCACTCCTGTCATTGTTACCACAGGGGGAGCTGCATTGGTGGTAGCTCAGAGGACAAGTATTTGAAGAAAAATGTCTGTCTCTCAGGCCTTGTCCAGACTAACAAAAGCCCAGCCTCCACTGGGAGACTGTAAATGTTCATCAGCACTGGATGCTCTTGAGCTGGTGCTGAGAGGTTTTACTACTAGTCTAGACAGGAAGGAGTGGGCTGCGGCCCTGAAGTCTCAAATGCTTTTTGTAGTGGGGCTGAAAAGGGCTTTGTCCTGTTTTAACCAACCCACCTTCAGCACTGATTTCCCTAGAGTGTCCAAGGCTAGAGCAGTGGAGAACTGGTGCTTAGATAGCATGGCAAAGGGTAACAGGCTAAACTGCGAGAGAGGGACAGAGGCCCTTGGCCGTCCTGGTCCCGTGCAGTGTGGGGAGACCACTGAACGCTAGTGGCAGCCCCAGAACAAGTCAAAGCAACAACTCTCTGTTGGAAAGGAGCTAGAATCGCCCTCGCTCTGTCCCGTTGTTGGGCACGAGCTGGGCTTCGCGGAGTCTGCTACTGTTCTGTTCCACATCCCTAGCACAGAGCACTGAGGTGCTGAGGCCCTGGCAGGAGCAGGTACGACATGAGCTGAGTTTGGTGTTGTGCCTAGCACACCTGGCCGGTGGAGTCGGCTGCTGCTGCATGCTGCCACTGCTCAGAAGCCACGCAGGCCTGCAGCAGAAGTTGAGCCCTGTCAGTGCCCTGTACCTCTCTGTGCCTGGCTCAAGCCAGTGGGAAGGGCCCCCCACTTCCTAAGAGCAATGTACTGATTTAGAGGGGGTATAGCCCACCCTTGTCATTCCCTGATTAAATACCTCCCGGCTCTCACCTCTGCTGCCTCTCTCCAATCTCTTTCATGTACTCGTCATGGCCGGTTGTCACGCTGATGTAACTGAGCTTCTGCAGCAGCCTGCAATTGACAGGTGTTGTTACGTGTGCTGTTAGCGATAAAGTCTGGTGATTCATGTCCCTGCCCCTTTCGATGTGCGCCAAAGGGGGCAGGTCAGATTCAAGTCCCTGAATCCCAAATCCACTTGGATGGTTTCAGTTAAAAGGTGTTTGTTTTCTGATTCAGATGTGGCCAGAATCTTAGGAGAGAAGCTGATCTCAGAAACATTTCAACCCTACCACTTGTGAGATTTCACTGTCATTTTAACAGGGTGGGCTAGAGGCCAGCCAGCCAGCCCTGATTCCTGAGAAGGCACACCTGAGCAGCGGTCACTCGATTCCCTTAGAAGAGCAGCAGGAAGCTGCAGAGCGAGGGAGTTTGCAATGCGTAAGCTCCAGCAGAGAAGAGAGGGACTTGAAAACTTTGTGTTAAGTGTTTGTTAATTTAATAACACAGAAGCTGGGAAAGGTCAAAGGGTTTGTGAATTATTGAGGAAATCCCTTGAAGGGGTAAACTGAGGCAAGGCAGGCCACCTGCAGAGCAACCTCTAGCCGTGAGGGGGCAGTGGGGAGGAGGCCAGCCTGGTGACGTTCATATAATCAAGACAAGAGCTTTAGACCTGATGGGGGCTTGACCCTGAACCCTGGCGCTGATGCAGCCTCATACCAAACCTCAAACGCTAGCCCTGAGGATATAGCCGCAACATGAACCTGAGTGGTAGCCTAAACCAAATCCAGCTCGGAATAGCACCTCCCTCGCCGGCCCCTAACTTTCAGCCCTTGGCAGGGCCATGCTGGCAGTGCCATGAACAAGGACCACGCAGGTACAGGGAGCAGCCCAGGCAGTGGATTTCCCCTGTGTACCTGGTATGCTACACAGCACTGACACGGTTAATAGGAAACCTTGTGATTTTATCCGGGTGCTGTTGCACAATAAGATCTTGGACACTAGAAAGTAATGCAGAATACAGAGCAGGGAAAGTATTTTACTCTATGGTTTAAAGCACTATGTAAATTTATGAAAATATTAGTAGTGATCATTAATTATTGACTGATTGTTAACAAAGCTCCCCAGAGCAACCTAGCATCCTTTGTAAAGAGGAATTTAAATCCGGTCTGCTAACAGCGAACACCTCGGTTAGGAGTGACTGACAGTTCCAGAATGCACACGGAAAGGAAAAAAGAAAGAAAGGTACATGCAACAGGTCTGGGATGATGATTTTTTCAATGGCAACTGCCTAGAGGAAATGAAACAGCCACAAATTAGAGTAATTCCAACTCTTCAAAACACACTCACACTCACTCGCTCATGCTCACTAATAAAAAGGGGCTGCCCCCAGCATTACATACCATTCTGTGAACCTGTCGAGCTTGCTGTGGGAATCTGATCCACTGCCCTCTATTCATGAAAACAATCACCATTGAGAAGTTAGATTTTATTTTCTTGCCATGTAACAGCTCTCAAGTCATTAGACAGGAAGGAACAGCTGAGTTACCTGTTGCTCGGCTTGACATGATAGAAGTGTCTCTGCTGCACTTGTTTTCTGTAGTCTGAACTCTGAATCTCAAGTGGAATGTTTTATGGCTCAGGAGCTGAAGACAGCCTCGGGAGCACCTCCCCCTGGGGTTTCATAGTTCCTCCTCTAACTTTCCTCCAGTTGCAAAGGAGCTGTCAGCACGGGACAGGTGTGCTCCTTCTCAGTGAACTGCATAGGGAAATGAAGGCAAATACGCTGATTTTCACTTCTTCTCCTTTCTCTTCCCCCATACACCCCACCAAACGTGCTGCCCTTCCCCCCACCACACCCACTAGCCTTCCTGCATCCCATCCCTCCAAAATGACACAACCCAACCCTCTCTTCCCACAGCCAGTTCCTATTCTGCCTTCCCACAGCGGCTTGTGGTTCAGTCCCTTAGCCCTGGGTCGCTGTCTCCTGGGTGCTGGCCAAAGATGACACTGAACTAGCAGCTGGAAGGCAGCTTACATGGGGAATGTGTATGGAGTGAGAAGGAGAACTTCGGAGAGCAAAGAAGTAAGGTGAGGCAGGAGCCCTTCCAGGTCAGGGTCCCCCACCCCTTGTTGTGGCTTTTTTAGAAACACTCCGGGGCCACTGTGCTCACATCTTGGGGGAGTAATCTGGCCCCTGGACTCTAGTTCCAGACTCTTGGATTCTTGGGTTCTTTATAAACAATATAAATAACGAGTCATTGGGCCAGAGAGAGAGAATGACTCTGTTGCCTAGTGGTTATGGCACCCACTGGGCGGTCAGGGGGACCCAGGGTCCAACCCCCTGCTCCAATGACTAATTCTTTAGATGCAGCAGGAGAGATTGACAGGGCCTCACCCCAGAGTCTCCCATCGCCCAGTGGTTAGAGCACTCTCCTGAGAGGATTTGAGCAGGGGTCTGCCACATCCCTGGCGAGTGCGCTACCCATGAGGCTAACAGTTTTAAGGGAGGCTGCGGTAGCAACCTCTGCCCAGCCAGACTTTGAATGGGACCCAATCCAGCGGGCAGCCTCGGGGCACACCCACTGGCCCAGGCCCTAACAAGACTGATCTTCCCCCAATGTGTGCATTGCTCTCAGGCGTAGACAGGAGATAGGCATCAGGATGCCCAGAGGGAGGCAGCAGTACATGTGCTCCGAGGCAGAAATTGAGGCACCGAGGGAATTCGGGCACCTACAGAGTTCAGCAGGAGTTTTGTGAACTCCAGAGGAGCCTAAAACCAGGACGTAGGCACTGAAATCTGGGCTTTGAGCACCCGAGTCCCTTTGTGAATCTAGGCCTTCCTCCTACTGTACCTCACTGCCCCACCTGGAAAATGAGACACAGCATGTCCCCACCTCCCAGGCATGTGTGAAGAGTTGACAGCCATAAGATGCTCGGATATGATGTTCCTGGTGCCACACAAGTATCTTAGCTAGGTCGGGTCTCACCAGGGTGCCCTGCCCACATTTCAGATGTACTTTCGGAGCGCCAGCCTCAGCATCCCTGCTGGGTGAAAGCCAGAAGGCAGAGGCTATTTCTAAGCTGCACAGGGCACCATCCACAAAGGGCTTTCAAGCTAAAGAAAAATGGCTTGAACTGTACCAAAAACCACCTGGGAATTATTTAAGCTCAGTACCAATGTGGGCACAAGAACAAATGGATATAAACTGGCCATCAGGAAGTTTAGGCTTGAAATTAGACGAAGGTTTCTAACCATCAGAGGAGAGAAGTTCTGGAACAGCCTTCCAAGGGAAGCAGTGGGGGCAAAAGACCTATCTGGCTTCAAGATTAAACTCAATAGTTTCTGGAGGAGAAGGTATGGTGGGATAATATGATTTTGGCAATTAATTGATCTTTAACTATTCATGGTAAATAGGCCCAATGGCCTGTGATGGGATGTTAGATGGGGTGGGATCTGAGTTACTACAGAGAATTCTTTCCTGGGTATCTGGCTGGTGAATCTTGCCCACATGCTCAGGGTTCAGCTGATCGCCATATTTGGGGTCGGGAAGGAATTTTCCTCCAGGGCAGATTGGAAGAGGTCCTGGGGGTTTTTCGCCTTCCTCTGCAGCATGGGGCACAGGTCACTTGCTGGAGGATTCTCTGTACCTTGAAGTCTTTGGACCATGATTTGGGGACTTCGGTGGCTCGGATGTGGGTGGGGGGTTTGTTGGAGGGGTGGGTGGGTGGGGTTTGGTGGCCTGCGTTGTGCAGGGGGTCAGACTAGATGACATTAATATCTATGAATCTACAGGAATATGTATTTGTGTAGCTCCTACAGGCTCCAGCTCAGATTGGGGCACTACCATGGTCGACACTCCATATACCCATAATAAGGCCAGTCCCTGCCCCAAACAGCTTACAATGAGAAAGACAAAAGGCTGGTACTAGAATGGTCTCGTGTGATAGATGGGAACCTGAGGCACAGACATTAAGTGATTTGTCCAAGTTCACACACAGTCTGTCTCAGAGCTGAGAACCTAACCCAGCTCTTTTGCCTTAGCCACAAGTCCAGCCTTTCTCTCTGTTGCAGAGGTCATTACACAGGGGAGGTGTTGTGCTACCTGCTTTGTTTGTTTTGTTCCTTCGTTACACCCCTTATAAAATTAAGCACTCGGCAGTTTGGGTCCAAACTGCTGACTGCTTACAGGGGTGGTCAAGGCTGATTTCCCACTCTGGCACTTTGGAGGCCCACAAGAACTTTAAAAATTAATACTTGCCACTCCAGCCTTGTATTAAACTCCCAAGGTTACAGCTTTTCTCTGACCTTGGATTGCTAGATGCTCCCACCACCCAAATGCAAAACCCCTTTAAGAACCCAGGAAAGTGCACTTGGGAATTCCTTCCTGTGGGGTACCAACAAACCCTTTTACCCACCCCCTCATCTGGAAAAGAGCTGAGAAGAAAAACAAAGGAAATCAGCTGTTCCCCCCAGCTAATTAAACAACATGCACAAACCTCTTAGGACACAAAAATCCAATTTTGTTCTTAAAAAAGATAGATTTTATTAATTAAAAAAAAATACATTTGGGACTTAGGCTTTTGCTAGATTTAAAAAAAAAAAAATTACAAGCATTAAGCATCAAGAATAGCTCTTTAAGGTCCAGCTTAAAGGTTACAAACAAACCAAAAGCACATGGGGTTAGCACAGAGGAATCCACAAGCCATAAAGAAATAAAAGGGATCAACCTTATCACGTCTTCCGAAACATTTCCTGATCTACTTACATATTTGGAGTTTTAGATGAGTAGTTTTTAGGTATGATACTGACAATTTTTCATACCTGGCCCAAGCTTCTCACAGCATAACTGCTCCCTGTCTACCTCTCCCCGAGAACAACAACAGACAGACAAAATGGGAGTCTTGTTTTAATTTTAAAAAGTTCTAGCCTTCCCGTTGGCTCCTTTGGCCAGGTTCCCACTCACTTCCTTTTACCTATGCATAGAAGTGAAACTTTTTAACCCTTTACAGGTAGAGCAATTAGAGAACAGCTACTAAGAGGGATTTTATAGCTACTGGCTGGGTGGGTGTCCATAAAAGGGAGCTACCATCTCCCCCTTTTCATTTATCACAGAAGTGATATTGCAGCATTAAGGGCAATTATTGTAGGGTACCAGAGTGATTGTTATCAGGGTTTCCACCCAGCCTTTCTCCCCCTGTGGGCTTGGTAACCAGATTTGCCTGCTTGAAGCCCAGAATCGCAAGGAGTATTTGCTCTGGGTGTGCAGAAGGGCAGGACACTGGGCAGCTGGAGAGAGGCACTTGGGTTCCTGCTCTGATTTAACCCCTTCTGATGAAGAGTCCATGCTTTCCTCTTGCTGTCTTTTGCTCCTCGCCTGACATACATGGTATGAAGGAGCCAGCTGGGCATAGTGAAGTGCAAATCACCCCATGTACTAAACATACATAACATGCCAGGCCTAGCTACTTGTCATAAATATAAAGGGAAGGGTAAACCCCTTTAAAATCCCTCATGGCCAGAGGAAAAATCCTCTCACCTGTAAAGGGTTAAGAAGCTAAAGGTAACCTCGCTGGCACCTGACCAAAATGACCAATGAGGAGACAAGATACTTTCAAAAGCTGGGAGGAGGGAGAAAAACAAAGGGTCTGTGTCTTTCTGGGTGATGCTTTTGCTGGAGACAGAACAGGAATGGAGTCTTAGAATTTAGTAAGTAATCTAGCTAGGTATGTGTTAGATTATGATTTCTTTAAATGGCTGAGAAAATAGCTGTGCTGAATAGAATGAATATTCCTGTCTGTGTGTCTTTTTTGTAAGTTAAGGTTTTGCCTAGAGGGATTCTCTATGTTTTGAATCTAATTACCCTGTAAGGTATTTACCATCCTGATTTTACAGAGGTGATTCTTTTTACTGTTTCTTCTATTAAAATGATTCTTTTCAAGAACTGAATGCTTTTTTCATTGTTCTAAGATCCAAGGGTTTGGGTCTGTGGTCACCTATGCAAATTGGTGAGGATTTTTACCAAGCCTTCCCCAGGAAGTGGGGTGCAAGGGTTGGGAGGATTTTGGGGGGAAAGACAGGTCCAAACTCGATTTTTTCAGGAACCCAGATAAAGTTTGGTGGTGGCAGTGGAAATCCAAGGGTAAAATAGTTTGTACCTTGGGGAAGTTTTAACCTAAGCTGGTAAAAGTAAGCTTAGGAGGTTTTCATGCAGGTCCCCACATCTGTACCCTAGAGTTCAGAGTGGGGAAGGAATCTTGATACTACTTTTATACCATACTGCTCTGGCAGGGTCCCAGTGGCTTCTGAACATAGAAGGCTTACAAATTTTTTAAAGGGATACAATCCAATTCTTACACGCTGCACCTTTCTTGCAAACTTCCCCTCCCTCCCTTCAAAATTCCAGCAAGAAATCAGAGAAGGAGCAAGGACCTGCAGTTCTTTTGGGACTCGAGTCTGGACGCCTTCCTAAACTCTCGCCATAGCTGCCTCTGCCCTCATTTCATTTGCTCATTGTGGGCCTCATTCTGCCACTCTTGCTGCCCTAAGTGCCATACTATGCAGTTAGTCCCATTGATTACAGTAAAATATGCAACCACGGTTTGAGAGTCCAACTCTACTTGTCTGTCCTGGGATCTCTCTGTAGCAGAGATCTGCTGGGCTCAGGGATGGATTGCTCAGATCAGCGGTTCTCAGACTGTGGGTCGGGACCCCAAAGTGGGGCGCAATCCATTTTAATGGGGTCGCCAGAGCTAGCATTAGACTTGCTGGGTCCCGGGGCCAAAGTCTGAGCCCCAGGGCCGAAGTACGAGGGCTTCAGCTCTGGGTGGTGTGGCTCAGGTTACAGGCCTCCCACTTGTGGCTGAAGCCCTTTGACTGGAGCAGTGGGGCTCAGGTTTTGGCGGGCTCAGGCATCAGTCCCCATTCCTGTAGTTGTGTAGTGATTGTTGTCAGAAGGGGGTTGCAGTGCAATGAAGTTTGAGAATCCCTGGCTTATATCCATCTTGATGCTCCGAAAGACACAGGAAAGTCACTGCTTCTAGGGCAGTGAAGGATTTGACTTGATAATAACCATGGATCTGTCAGGATACCACACAAAGGACAAACCTCTCTCTAAGGCAGTGGTCCCCAACCTTTCTTGTGGGAATAGCATATTGCTATTCCCAGAAGGCTGTGGCGGGTGCCTGACACCCCACCGCCGAAATGTCTGGTCGCCGAAAGAAGCATCCCTGCCGAAATGCCGCCAAGAAACAGCAACGCTTCTCGGCAGCTTTTCGGTGGCAGGGTGTCCTGCGGGCACATAACCATGCCCCAGCAGACGCCATGGCACCTGTGGGCACCGCGTTGGGGACCCCAGCTTTTTACTTCTATTAAAATTCTTCTTTTAAGAATCTGAATGCTTTTTCATTGTTCTTATGATCCAAAGGTTTGGGTCTGTGTTCACCTAAATTGGTGAGGATTTTTATCAAACCTTCCTTAGGAAAGGGGGTGTAAGGTTTGGGAGGATTTTGGGGGGCCAAGACATTTCCAAACGGGCTCTTTCCCAGTTATAGACCTGTTAGATGTTTGGTGGTGGCAGTGATAAAGTCCAAGGGCAAAAGGTAAAATAGTTTGTACCTTGGGGAAGTTTTAACCTAAGCTGGTAAAAGTAAGCTTAGGAGGTTTTCATGCAGGTCCCCACATCTGCACCCTAGAGTTCAGAGTGGGGAAAGGAACCTTGACAGCATGTGATCCAGCCGTGGAACTTCTTGCCACAGGCAGCTGTTGAGGCCAAGAACTTACCAAGATTCGAAGAGGCATTGGAAATGGATGTGCATATCCAGTGTGATCCTAAATAATGGGAAAGGATATTACACCTCATGCTCAGGGTTCAAGCCAATCTCTAAGTACTAATGACCAGGAGGAGACCTCATGTAGGGCGAAGATTATCCCACATCTCATCACTGCCGTGTGGTTACACCGTCCTCTGAAGCATCCAGTACTGACCGCTGTTGAAGACAGGATCCTGGATTAGACGGACTGCGGCTCTGATCCAGTCTGGCAGTCCTGATGTTCTATTGCATGTATTCTTGTTCTGTGGCGGTGTAGAACCATCTCTTTACTGGCAAAATATCTTTAAGCTTTTTCTTTCCCAAGATTATCACTGTTCAGTAATTCTGATTTGGAACAACACTTTACTACATTGCTCAATATATTTGTAAAACAAACAAATCAGACCTATTGGCCAAAAAAGCTTTAGAAGACTCTAGCATGGCTAGAATTTGATTTTGAGCCTTTCTCAAGTCAGACATAAAATCTGGTTACATTGACTGTTTGTTCTTACCTTTGGCTCTGCTCTTCCATTGTCATCTAACTCGGATAGCCGAGCCTGCAACTGAAAAGCCCCTGGATAAAGCTGCTCGTCCTGAATACAGATGTATGCTACAGAACATATTTGGGGGCCTTTTGCATGTTTTGAGGCATGAGAGAGTTTTCAAGATCCCAAAATCTAGCACAGTCCACGAGACTTGGAGCCAGGAGACTTGTGTTCTAGCCGCAGTTCTGCCACAGACCTATGTTCCTGGGCAAGTTCCTTCACCTCCCTCATTTCCCCCCCCCCCCCGCCATCTTGTAAAATAAGGTAAATGACACGTTGTTATTTGTAGTGTGATTGGCGCCTAGTGGCATTGTCAAGGTTCCTTCCCCACTCTGAACTCTAGGGTACAGATGTGGGGACCTGCATGAAAACCTCCTAAGCTTACTTTTACCAGCTTAGGTTAAAACTTCCCCAAGGTACAAACTATTTTACCCTTGGATTTCCACTGCCACCACCAAACTTTATCTGGGTTCCTGAAAAAAATCGAGTTTGGACCTGTCTTTCCCCCCAAAATCCTCCCAACCCTTGCACCCCACTTCCTGGGGAAGGCTTGGTAAAAATCCTCACCAATTTGCATAGGTGACCACAGACCCAAACCCTTGGATCTTAGAACAATGAAAAAAGCATTCAGTTCTTGAAAAGAAACATTTTAATAGAAGAAACAGTAAAAAGAATCACCTCTGTAAAATCAGGATGGTAAATACCTTACAGGGTAATTAGATTCAAAACATAGAGAATCCCTCTAGGCAAAACCTTTAACTTACAAAAAAGACACACAGACAGGAATATTCATTCTATTCAGCACAGCTATTTTCTCAGCCATTTAAAGAAATCATAATCTAACACATACCTAGCTAGATTACTTACTAAATTCTAAGACTCCACTCCTGTTCTGTCTCCAGCAAAAGCATCACCCAAAAAGACACAGACCCTTTGTTTTTCTCCCTCCTCCCAGCTTTTGAAAGTATCTTGTCTCCTCATTGGTCATTTTGGTCAGGTGCCAGCGAGGTTACCTTTAGCTTCTTAACCCTTTACAGGTGAGAGGATTTTTCCTCTGGCCAGGAAGGATTTTAAAGGTGATTACCCTTCCCTTTATATTTATGACAGGCCCCAATCAAGGTGTTCCCTGAGGGACCTGTATTTCTGGGCTGGCGGCAGCTGCTTTCTATGCTGCTTGTACATGGTTCTTGTCAAACCTGTAAACTACAGGCTATTGTAAGGAAAGGGAAGTTGTCTGCTGAAGCCTTGAGCACTTTTCCTTGTTCAAGTATGTAGCAAATTGCCAGCTGACAATGGCCAGCAGGGGGTGAGCTAATATGTTTGTAATGGTCTTATCAGTAGCATCTGCACATTGTGTACACTGCTAAGGTGAGGACAGGACAGGAATGCTCTGTTACGAGCATTCTATCCTGCTCAGGGTAAGGTCTTTGGGGCAGGGACTGGCACATGCTACATGTAGAGTGCCTAAAACAATGGTGCCTAGCCTGGCAGGCGTCTTTAGATGCTATAGCAGTTCAAACAATGTCATAATAGTTCTGGGAACTCAACACCAAGGATGTTCTCAAGCAAAAAGCTATAGGTAGGATCTAATGAAAAGTCTTTAAAAAACAACCTACTATACCTCATTCTCCTCAGTGCTCAGTCATCTCCCCTGTCCTTTGGGTCTCCGCCATCTCTTGCAGTGATCTGTAAGGCCAGTGATTCGTTACTCTGTGGTCCTGGAATGAACAGAAGCTTTTGCAATTGTCTTCCTTCAGGGAGCAGTACCAATGAAATCCAAAGGCTCTCAAGAACAAGGACTGGTGGGCAAATGTCCTAACATTCACATACAGGCCACACGATATAGTTCTTTGGGAATATGCAGAACCAGGAAAATTGGAAAAGTAGGGGCCTCAGAAATTTGGGAGATATACGTGTGCAGCTCTCGTTGATCTCAGAGGTACTCCTCATTTACCCCCGGGTCAGAGACAGAATATGTACCAAGGGGATTCAGTCTTCATGCACAGGGCATAAACTGATCACTGTCTGAGGTCACAAAGATATTTCCTCATTAAATGGGATTATTCAGAGGTCAGGGGAGATCCTGCTTTGAAGCATCCAGCAATCACTACTGTCAGAGACAGGATATCTGTCACTGGCCTGTTCTGCTATGTGCCTATGGCCAGAGGATCCCAGTTAAAAAGGACTGAAAGGACCCAGGGGTAGGAAGGTGACTTTCTCTAAGGCCATCTCTACAATGTCCTGCCCCCCCCTCCAAGACAACGGTTCCCTGATTAGGAGAGGTGTGTTTTGAACACTGGCAAGAGAGTCAGAAACACCTGGGTTCTAATTCAAACCCTGCCTCTGACTCCTTTTTGACCTTGGGCAAGTCACTTAAGCTCACGATGTCCCAGCTTCCCCTTTTGTAAAATGCCAGTGATACTTATCCAGCTCACAGAGGGGTTGGGAGCTTTACACTCATTAGTACAAATAGAAAGGTGGCTAGAGTAAGAGCAAACAGGGAAATACGATTACTCACACCGTCCAAATACTGCCAGAGAAGCTGCAACAGGCACAAGCACTGTGCTAACAATGCTGACAGTCAGATCGGCATGAAGCTGGCAGCCTCTCTCATCGGAGAAAAGAAGCATCAGAGAAACTATTATATTTGATTTTTCCCCTTCATTTTACCCCCACAAATGTACCTGGAGCCAGGTTGCACTTGGCTCTGCCCTAACTATGGCAGGGACAAGGGGTGTAAAATCACAGCACAGCTTGGGTATAGGATCAGAGAACAGGGATTGACAGGCAGAGCATCAGCTGCACCCCCAATGTGTCAGCCAGGGGGGATGTCAGCTGCCTCTTTGGGATGCCAGGGAGGTTACGTCCCTGAGACGCAGCAGCAAAGGGAAACCAGAGGAGGAGCTGTGACGCTGAGCGCAGTGCAGTCATGTCTCACTCCAGGTACAGGATTTACAGCTGAGTCTCAATCTAGCCCATAGAGACTAGAAACACCTAAAAACTCTAAGGATGCCTGATTTATTCCATATAAATTCTGATTGGCTTGAGAGTCAAGGAGCACAATTCACAGTTCTGAGTCCCTCTCCCCTACAAAGAAAAAATCAAGTGGGGAGGGAGTTTACCAATGTTGTTGGGAAACCTGGGGGGAGAATTGACTGCGTGTGATGAAGGAGTGTCACTAGTTTGTGTGTAACGGTGTGTCACAAGGGAGTGCAGCTTCGTTTAGTTCGACGCTGTGACCAGACAGCCATGCCCAGCTCTTCAATGGCAGAGCCTGGACAGAACAGCCAAGCCCACGTTGGCACATGCTTTTCAGGACGTTGGCAAGTAAATGCTGGCCTAAGTTTTCAGGAGTAACTAGTGAATTCATCTCCTTCCTCTCTTAGTGCCCAATCTGAACCATGACAGAGGGGTCTGACTGTCGACTAGGGTTGCCAGATGTCCGGTTTTCGACCAGAATGCCCAGTTGAAAAGGGACCCTAGCTATTCCGGTCAGTACTGCTGACTGGACTGTTAAAAGTCCAGTCAGCGACACAGCAAGGCCCTGGGTCCGTGCAGTTCCCAGAAGCAGCATCATGTCCCTTCTCCGGCTCCTAGATGTAGGGTCAGCCAGGGGGCTCCACGTGCTTCCCAGCTTTGCAGCTCCCATTGGCTGGGAACCACAGCCAATGATAGCTGCAGGAGCGATGCCTGCAGATGGGGCAGCACGTAGAGCTGCCTGGCCACACCTCCGCGAAGGAGCCAGAGGGGGGACATGCTGCTGCTTCTGGGAGCTGCCTGAGGTAAGCACCATCTGGAGTCATAGAATCATAGAATATCAGGGTTGGAAGGGACCTCAGGAGGTCATCTAGTCCAACCCCCTGCTCAAAACAGGACCAATCCCCAATTTTTGCTCCAGATCCCTAAATGGCCCCCTCAAGGATTGAACTCACAACCCTGGGTTTAGTAGGCCAATGGTCAAACCACTGAGCTATCCCTCCCCCTTCACCTCTGACCCCGCCCCCTTCCCAGGCTCCAACTCACTGCCCCAGCCCTGATCCCCCTCCTGCCCTCTGAACTCCTCATTCCCAGCCCAGAGCACCTTCCTACATCCCAAACCCCTCATCCCTAGCCCCACCCCAGAGCCTGCACCCCCAGCTGGAGCCCTCACCCTCCCATTCCCCAACCCCCTGCCCTAGCCCTGATCCCCCTCCCACCCGCCAAACCCTTCTTTTCTGGCCCAAACCCAGGAACCCACACCCCCAGCACAGAGCCCATACCCCCTCCCACACCCCAACTCAATGCCTCAGCCCAGAGCCCCCTTCTGCACCCCAAACCTCTCATCCCTGGCCCACCTCAGAGCCTGCACCCCCAGCTGGAACTCTCACCCCCTCCCGCAACCGAACCCCCTGAGCCTACCCAGTGAAAATGAGCAAGAGAGTGAGGGTGAGGACAGCGAGCAAAAGAGGGAGGGGGGATGGAGTGAGTGGAGGGGGGACTTGGAGAAGGGGCAGGGCCTCAGAGAAGGGGCATGGCAAGGGTGTTCAGTTTTGTGTGAGTAGAAAGTTGGCAACCCTACTGTCAACAAGTGCTAAGATGCACCTTCTGAAAATCAGGCCCTTAGGGTGTCTCATGTTGAGCACCCAGAAACTTGAGACGCTCAGACTGACCAGCCACTTCTGCAGATTTAAGCTGTTGTTTTTACACCTCAGTGAGCTGATTGGAGCAATCGTGATCTGACACTGGAGCTGCTCAGCCAAAGAATGGAGGGTTGGGGAGGTGACAGGAGGGCTCCCAAGCACAGGACCTCCACATGGATTTCCCTATGCCTTGGCATGTCTACCAGATCTTCACTATTTGAGGCCTGGACTGACCCCCGGTTCCTTCACAAGAATGGGAACCCCTCTCCTGCACTGCAAGAAACCTGGCAGAGCTTTGTAGATGCGAAGGGCCCCTCCTGCTTTCTTTCCATGGGGGGGTGTTCATGTGGCAATGAGTACAGAACTCACCGAACTGAACACAGATCTCTTTCACCAGAAGAATGGAAGACATGCAAGTTACAGCACGGCTGATCAGCGGGGCTGAACCAGTCACAATCTGGCAACCTGATAAAAGCCAAGGAGCATGGGGTTGTGGTTTTATTTTTGTCTTTACAGGTAATTTGCCAATTTTGATAAAATGGAATTAAAACACTGATTATGGTGTGTTTTATATCTCCATTTCTTCTGACTTGCTACGCAGGCGTGGGGGTTAATTTTAAGTGCAAGGGAAATGTGCAACACTAGCAGCCCTGCAGGGGGATGAAGTTTAGTGACTATCGGTAGAACACAGGTGTACATGGAAGGGTCAGTTTCACCCCAAAATCCTGCTAATAACTAAAAATGAATCACAAATGTGCTGCTGTACTGGCTTCTGATGTGGTACTCTGAAGGAATAATGCCTCTGTGTGTGTGTGTGTGTGTGTACGTGCATCTATAAAAAATGTCAGTTTAACAGAACCAGTTGGAATCCCAGGGTTATACTTTCACTGCACTGTGTCATTAAGGCATGGAAATTGTGTAAGAGATCAGCACACAGCTTTGGTGAGCAGGGAGTGGCTGCAGCATTGGTTTCCCCCTCTTAGGAACACTCGAGCAGTGAACTTTGTAAACTGTGCTTGATTCTCACAAGTTTTAATAAAACACTCCTGTTTGAAACATCAGCCTCGTGTGGGAGTGTAATAGGTTAGGGAGTCAGACCCAGTTCTGCATCTGACCTTTGTTCAACAGCAAGCTACAGCAGTGCCTAACTTTGTACCATTAGATGGCAACACAGCCTTATGGCTTTCTGTACCTTTGAATTCAAGAGGAGTTTTGCCTCTGACTTCACTGAGAGCAGGCTGAGACCATCGGTCCCCTTACACTTGAGTGCAAATAACAAAAAAGCAAATCTAATCATCACTCAATTACATATTCAGTATTCAGAGTAACAGCCGTGTTAGTCTATTCGCAAAAAAAGAAAAGGGGGACTTGTGGCACCTTAGAGACTAACCAATTTATTTGAGCATAAGCTTTCGTGAGCTACAGCTCACTTCATTGGATGCATACTGTGGAAAATACAGGAGATGTTTTTATACACACAAACCATGAAAAAAATGGGTGTTTATCACTACAAAAGGTTTTCTCTCCCCCCACCCTACTCTCCTGCTGGTAATAGCTTATCTAAAGTGACAGGTTTCAGAGTAACAGCCGTGTTAGTCTGTATTCGCAAAAAGAAAAGGAGTACTTGTGGCACCTTAGAGACTAACCAATTTATTTGAGCATGAGCTTTCGTGAGCTACAGCTCACTTCATCGGATGCATACTGTGGAAACTGCAGAAGACATTATATACACAGAGACCATGAAACAATACCTCCTCCCACCCCACTCTCCTGCTGGTAATAGCTTATCTAAAGTGATCATCAAGTTGGGCCATTTCCAGCACAAATCCAGGTTTTCTCACCCTCCGCCCCCCCCCCACACAAACTCACTCTCCTGCAGGTAATAGCCCATCCAAAGTGACCACTCTCTTTACAATGTGTATGATAATCAAGGTGGGCCATTTCCAGCACAAATCCAGGTTTTCAGGGGTGGGGGGGGTGAGAAAACCTGGATTTGTGCTGGAAATGGCCCACCTTGATTATCATACACATTGTAAGGAGAGTGATCACTTTAGATAAGCTATTACCAACAGGAGAGTGGGGGGTTTTTTTGGTTTTTTTTGGGGGGTGGGGGGGAACCTGGATTTGTGCTGGAAATGGCCCACCTTGATTATCATACACATTGTAAGGAGAGTGATCACTTTAGATAAGCTATTATCAGCAAGAGAGTAGGGTGGGGGGAGAGAAAACCTTTTGTAGTGATAAACACATTTTTTTCATGGTCTGTGTGTATAAAAACATCTTCTGTATTTTCCACAGTATGCATCCGATGAAGTGAGTTGTAGCTCACGAAAGCTTATGCTCAAATAAACTGGTTAGTCTCTAAGGTGCCACAAGTACTCCTTTTCTTTTTTTTCATATTCAGTGTTGTCACCCTCAGGTGTTCCAAAATCATTAGCCTCTTCCCCGAAAATTAGACTGACTTAAAAATATCATGAGACTTTTACAAATTAATAGTTTGGGTTTTGAAACTTCAGGGTTCACTCGGGTCATGTTTTCAAGCTTTCTTCTGAAACCATGAGGAGTAGAAATTTACTTTAAAAAAATCAAAGCTGAGATTCTCACAGAGGATTCCAGCAGCTGGGGCTTTTCAGAACACTCTCCCCCCCACACACAATATATAATGAGATTCAGAGTAAAATCCTGCAAACTTGGAACACGGCTATCACTGGCCACTTCACCTTGGTAATGGGGGGCCTCCACTTTTAAGGCCTTGGGGCCATTCAGCCCCACCATACACCACCTGTGCAGGGTTGGCCTTAAGTGGAAGGCAATGCAGCAGTGGGGGGCTGGTGAGGAAGCCGAGGCTATACTGCAGTAAGCAAGGAGCCTCTCTGGAGACAGGAGCTGATCAGGGACTGAAACCTGCCTGAATCCAGGGCAGTGTGGAGGGGACAGCATGCCAGCCCATGGGTGGAGAGGTTGGAACCCAGAAAGTTGGGTCCGTGTTGGGACAGTTTTCAGCTGGGAAGGCTAACAACTGAATCCAGCTGGGCTGAAGGTTTGGTTGTTTTGCTATTTTCTGCTGGACTTTAAGTGAAGGACTCTGAGGCCCTGGAGGGGGTTGGACTGTGATACGTGGCTTGACTGGAGGGCCAGCTCACTCCTGTAGCCAGAGTGGACCAAAGAAGACACTGGGGAAACTGAGGCAGAACTGCTGCACTACCACTTCCAGCCATGAGGGTGGCATGCCTGTGTGGCACCTCTGACAGTCTGATTACCTTCAATTATTTATGTTTCAGGTATTAATGAGTTAAACCTCAAAAGGTTTGGAGAGGTGGGCTGGGCTGGCTTCACATACTGCAGGAGAAGATGAGATAAATAGTTCAGCAAAGACATTTAAGTAAAGAAAGAAACAGGAACACAATTGTTATTTCTGCTGTGCTTTCGTTGACTTACAAATTTTGGCCTTTGGTTGATTCAGTTTTTGCTGACACCCAGAGAGCGTTATTGCCACAGGCAGAGTTACAATTTTCATGTCGATGAGAATGATCACAAGCAGTGTGAACTTTCCACAATGACCTGTTGAGAGAAAGATAAATCCATCATGCCTGTGTTCCAAGGCAGGTACAGTGGTTTTCAATCACACTGGGGGGAGGTCGGTTGGGGCGCTGTCCTATTAAACTGGCACTTTTGATTTAAAAAAAAAAATTGAATTCAGTGAGCCAGAAGTTCTCACTTTTGTTTCTATAGTGAAACCCTCAGCGTCCCTGTGTGTTTGACTTTATTTTTATTTTATAGCTCTGCGTATCAGCTTTCCCCACACCTGTAGCCAGAGTGTTCACCAGGATTAATTCAGTCCCTTGGATCTAGCTAGGCTTGGAAGGATTAGATTTTATCAGTAAATGTCAATTTCTCCATACACACATAAACCCATGAAAACCTATTTCCCTTGATGATTATAATAGAAATTTACAGAGAGGCAAAGTAAGAAAAATGCTGCTTTCATTAGAGTTTGATTTAAGGATATGTACCTTGTATATTTTGACAATTTGTGTTTTAACAGTTCTAAATCTTTAACTTTTTGTATCTCAGTGTCTGCCATCATTAAATAATTATTGCCCCCTCATAATTTCCCACAACTGGGAAAACTGAAATCAATACAAAGTTTAAAAATGCTTAAAGTCCATAATTTTGAACAACAGTGAACATTTCCATTCATAAAAATACAAATGCTTAAAAATAAACATCAATATGGTCCATTGAAATTATAAAAAATAAACAATGATGTGACGCTCTGTACCTTGGGGGAACACCCTACACCCCGATGTTCATCTTTATAAAATGATTGTGTGGTATCCAATGCAAAGTTTGTTATGTTGGGTGTCTTTGGAAGGCTCATAATGCACTGAGCACGGTTGTTATAGTGATGTTATAGTAATAGTTACTGTAACGCTATAGTAAGGTTCTAGGTTGTAATTTCATGTATATAGTTATGAGGCTGAAAATGTCCTTATGGCTTAAAAAAAGCCCAGGCAAAAACTCTCCAAGAACTGAGAGGCAGTTCACACCTCGTCAGGGCATGGATGGGACAAACCCAGCTCAGCCTCACAGGAACAATGGACACTGGCCTAGGCAGCAACAAAAGAATCTGTCAGACCTCGAGGGAGTCACCCCCTTCCTTTGGGCAGTTTGGGACTGCGATGAGGTAATGCTCACCTGACTCTGAAGGGGAGGAGCGGGGTAAAGCCAAGAGGAAAGAGAGGACACGATAAAAGGGAGAGACATTTTGCCATGCTCTCTCTCTTCCACCTACATCTACGGACACCACCACCACCAAGCGACTGAAGCTGTGATCAAAGGAGAGAGCCTGGCTGAAAAGTAACCAGCCAGCCAGTGGTGAGAAGCATCTAAGTCAGGGGTAGGCAACCTATGGCACTCATGCCAAAGGCGGCACACGAGCTGATTTTCAGTGGCACTCACACTGCCTGGGTCCTGGCCACCGGTCCCGGGAGCTCCGCTGTTGGCCTGGGGTACCGGCCGGCGGCCCCCTGCCAGCCGGGGTTCCGTCCACCAGCCCCGCTCAGCCCTGGGTCCCGGCCACCTGTCTTGGGGGCTCTGCTGCCAGCCTGGGGTCCTGGCTGCCGGCCCAGGGCTCTGCAGCTGCCCCCAGCTCTGGCCCACTGGCCCCAGCCTGGGGCAGTGAGGGGTTCAGACAGGGGCAAGGGGGGGCACAGCTCAGCACCCCCCCTTAAAAATTGTTCCAGCTCCACTGTACTGGGATATTTTTAAGTCCTGATTTGCTGCTTACATCACTATCACGCCACGTGGAACAGCGCACTGCGTTTGACGTTGAGATTAGAATGTACTGCAAGAACTGGAATCAGAATTTTCTGACAGATTTCAAGATTTCCAGAGATTTGGCCCAACGCTTTCTTTTCTAATTAAACCTGAAAGGTTCAACGAAAGCAACTTGGATTTGTCTGTATTTCAGTGGATGGGTGTTGAAGATTTTGAAATGCAGCTCATTCAATAAAAAAAGCTCAGAATTGTGGACATCAAAGTTTGGAGATCTGCGGAGGGCACTTGAAGCTACCAAGAGAGATCATGGGGCCTCTATTCTGACCTGCTGGACATCCCTGCCAGTGAAATTTAACTGTTTGAAGAAAATTGTGTTTGCAATGCTTTCAGCATTTGGATCCACATACCTGTGTGAACAGGTATTTTTCACACATGAAATCTGTCCTCTGTCCCTCTCAGAGCCAGTTAACAACTGATCACTCAGAAGCCTGTGACAAGTTTCAGAGTAGCAGCCGTGTTAGTCTGTATTCGCAAAAAGAAAAGGAGTACTTGTGGCACCTTAGAGACTAACAAATTTATTTGAGCATAAGCTTTCACGAGCTAGCTCACTGCATCCGATGAAGTGAGCTGTAGCTCACGAAAGCTTATGTTCAAATAAATTGGTTAGTCTCTAAGGTGCCACAAGTACTCCTTTTCTTTTTTCAGAAACCTGTGTGCAGCTTAAAGTATCCAAATACGTGCCAGACATTGGAAAACTCAGCAAGGAAAAGCAAGGGCAACGATCACACTAAACTGATAAGATCTGCATTTTAATTTAATTTTAAATGAAGCTTCTTAAACATTTTAAAACCCTTATTTACTTTACATACAACAATAGTTTAGTTATATATTATAGACTTATAGAAAGAGACCTTCTACAAACATTAAAATGTATTACTGGCACGCGAAACCTTAAATTAGAGTGAATAAATGAAGACTCGGCACACCACTTCTGAAAGGTTGCTGATCCCGATCTAAGTTTTTAAGGACATTGAAAGTGTTAAGATCAGCTTAGAATGCATTTTGCTTTTATTTCATTTGACCAAATCTGATTTGTAATGCTTTCACTTATAATCACTTAAATCTACCTTTATAGTTAATAAATCTGTTTGTTTATTCTATCTGAAGCAGTGTGTTTGGATTGCAGTGTGTCAGAGGCTCCCTTGGGATAAGAAGCCTCATACATATCAATTTCTTTGTTACGCTGACAAACTTATATAAGCTTGCAGTGTCCAGCGGGAATAACTGGACACTGCAAGACAGAGATTCCCAGGTTTGTGTCTAGGACCGGAGATATTGGCTAGTGTCATTCGGTTGCACAATCAAAGCAGTGGCTGGCCAACAGTGCTCACTCACGTGCTGGGAGCAGTTTACATGCCAGAGGCTGTGCGTGAACAGCCCAGGAGTGGGGGTTCTCACAGCAGAGCAGGGTAAGGCTGGCTCCCAGGGTCAAAGATTGGAGAGGCCTAGCAGATCACAGGTCCAGATAACACCAGAGGGGAACGTCACAATTGAATTCTGCCATGCCTGGACATATCACGGGTAATCTCTCTCATCAAGTGATTTTTCAGAAAATCCATGATCCTACCTTCATCCAGCAGAAAGCAGCAAAGATTAGGAAGAGAGAAGAAAGAAATGATATAAAATAAACTGAGACCTTGAATCTTCTCCACAAGTTTCTCCCTGATTTAAAACAAAAAGAAAGTCATGGAGCATCAGTGTGAACCGACCTGCTGTATAAACCATAGAATGTGAAAGGTTTGGAGATGCTGCACAAGGGCTCTGGGAGGATAAATAGCCTAAGAATGGAGACGCTGCTGTTCTACACATTTTAAATTATTCAGCAAATGACTAGTTAGGACCCAAACTCTACCTAGAAAATTGTTAAAGGTCTATCCCAGAACTCCAACGCAGGGAAAGTACAGACAGCAGTACTGTTGGGCCTGAGATGACAACTGTGTATGTCAGTTAGCAAAGCCTAATGCAATGCTAATCAGCCCAAGTGAGGCCTGAGCAACGGTGCACATTCAACAGCTCCCACTACCTTTGGGGTTCTGATCCAGACACTCTGTTTAGATTATTTCCATCCAAAATTACTGGGAAGTGGAGCTGACTGTCTGCTGTGTGGAATCCTGCCACACTGGGCATCACCTTCAGTACAGCCTCAGCGCTGCTCTTTGGATCTGTGTATGTTAGTAATATAAGGGCCCTACCATCAATCAAACCCTAACCCCGGCCCTTGACCCCTTAGCCCCGCCCCTTGACCCCCCCCTTAGCCCCACCCACCGGAAGTCCCGCCCCCATGGGTTATTACTTCCGGGGTCAAGGCTGCCACATGACCGGAAGCAAAGTGTGTCATGTGACACCCACCCCACCCCTTGACCCCTTTAACCCCACCCCTTGACCTCTGCCCCCCCACCGGAAGTCCTGCCCCATGGGGTATTACTTCCAGGGTCAAGGCTGCCACGTGACCGGAAGCAAGGTATGTCATGTGACCCCTCTAACAACTCCTCCCACTGCCCTCTACCAATCAGGATGGGTTTCGCCCCTGTAGGACCTCCCAGAGAGGAGCTTTGACCAATCAGGGCGAGTTCTGGGGTGGGGGTGTCCTCTCTGGAAGTGGGTCTTGTGACCCCTCTAACAACTCCTCCCCCCATCCCGCTACCAATCAGGAGGGGTTTTGTTCCGATAGGACCAAGAGGAGATTTGGCCAATTAGGATGAGTTCCGGGGGCGGGGTGACCCGTCCGGAAATGATTCGTGTGACCCCTCTAACAACTCCTCCCCCTTTGGGAGGAGTTTAAGAAGTGACGGTCGGGGTGGGGGTGTGTAATGGGGGGGGTGGGAGGGTGGGAGGGCTAGGTACCAGGGATTGTGTAAATCAAAAACCAAGCAGTGGTGTGCTTACGCTGTTTCTCTTTTGAAAAAAAATCTCTCAACAGCTCGATGATGCCTTTCTGGAGGCCTTTGAGAACTTACACATTGGTAGCCCTGTGGGAGTAAATGTATCATGCATCAGCTGTTTTTGCTCATGTCTGAGACACAGATCTCAAGAGGAAAAGGACAAAATGGAAGAATGAACCAGCACAGACACCCTCATGTTAGGAGTCATGGCGTCCATTTTTACAGGCGGTTGTAAAAGGTTGTGTTAAACCAGGCGATTAATAAAACTTATTTAAATGTGTTAATATGAATGTTGTCCCCCACCCACACTTGTGTTAGTAAAAGATGGTACCAGTAACAGTCATGTCTCCACAGGCGGCTCTGTTAAAGAAAATATATTACACCCCCGGGGAAGTTGGGAGCTTTGGCGGGATGAACCCTCTTTTTCAAGTGGCTAAAAAGCATAGTAAAACTTTAAATAGAAGACAAGTAACAGCTTGGCTTTCAGACCAGGATGCTTATACTTTACACAAACCGGCTCGAATACGTTTTAAAAGAAACAAGACCATTGTTTCAGATGTGGATGCGCAATGGCAGGCAGATTTGGTGGATATGCACCAGTTCTCCAAACAGAACAGCAATTTTAAGTACATTTTAACAGTGGTAGACATTCTATCCAAATATGCCTGGGCCTTAGGCCTAGGAGACAAGACGAGTGGTGAGGTATGCAAGGCCTTTAAAGCTATTTTTAGCGAAGGGCGTGTGCCTCAAAAATTACAAACCGATCGGGGGAAAGAATTTTTAAACAAACCCTTAAGCAGATTGTTAAAACAGCATGGCATTCACCATTTTGCTACTAATAATGAAGTCAAAGCAGGGGTTGTGGAGCGGTTTAACAGAACTTTAAAAACTAGGATGTGGAGATATTTTACAGCCCATAACACCTTTCGCTACATCGATGTGTTACCTGACTTTATAAAGAGTTACAACCAGAGCTTTCACAGAACTATACGTATCAGACCCGCTGATGTTAACCCTTCAAATTCTCTGAAGGTATGGAAAATGGTTTATGGAGACGATTTTAAAAGAAAACCGGTTGTTGCCCCTTTTCGAAAAGGCGACCACGTGAGACTATCTAAAACCAAAGGAGCTTTTGAAAAAGGTTATGAACAGACATTTACCGATGAGATATTCATAGTGGATGAAGCCTTAACCAGGGTCAGAGACCTGTATACCGATTAAAAGACTACGAGGGTGAGACAGTTACTGGATCTTTTTACCCTGAAGAATTACAAAAAGTAAACCCCAAACGAGACAGGATTTACAGGGTTGAAAAAGTTCTAGCGGAGAAAGGAAAAGGGAGAAAAAAGCAACTACTGGTAAAATGGTTGGGGTGGCCTGATAAGTTTAACAGCTGGGTGAAAGCTTCTCAACTCTGTGACATTTAGACGCAAACAACAAACAAACAAAAGTTATTCCTCCCCACAAAGTCAGAGAAGATGAGCGACGGCGGGTTTTACAGTACTTTGCCCAGCAAAGCCAGCTCTGAAGTTTTTCCCCAAAACACCAGCTCGAACTTTACAATACGGCTAATTAAGCCCTTGGATCTCCGGGGTGCCTGGGAGGTGGGGTTAGTGGAAACACAATACCCGCACAGCTGGAACACTATCAACGAAGACACCCCTTTTGAAGTCACCTTTGGAGATATGGCATGGAGTTTCATCCTACGACGAGGTTATTACGCGTCCATACCCGAATTACTGGATCATATGAACAGTATCATAGCTTGTCACCCCGGACCGCCTGAGATGGTCATGAACTATGACCCAGTGGGTAGAAAAATTAGACTTAAATCCGCCGCTTTTACTTATATGTTTTCTACCAGCGGGGAGCTTGCTAACATTCTGGGCTAGGGCCCCAAACACAGCGTCCAAAAATTCCCTTTCTCGGCAGACATTACAGGGGGTTTTAATTCCTTGTATCTGTACACAGATATCGTAGAACATCAGTTTGTGGGGGACTTTTCTGTTCCCCTGTTACGTTGTGTCCCCATCCAATGAAGAAACAACGAGTTTGTCACCATCACCTACGATAAACCTCATTACGTCCCTATCAGTAAACACCACATCGACACCATTACCATTGAAATAAAGACAGATCAGAACAAAAGCATCTCATTTCGCTTTGGCAAGGTGATCATCAAGCTACACCTGCGCCCCTGGAGAGAGCGAGTTTTCTAAAAAAGCAAAACAGTATTATGGCGATCCTAAAAAATTACGGCGACCCCAACATCTACAGAAACTATTACAAAGCCCAGGCGGGATACGCCCTTCCCGGATATCATGGGGCCCCCGTGATGTATGGGGCAGGCGTGGGTGGAATATTCCGTAGCCTCTTTCGAAAAGCCGTACCGCTTTTGAGGAGGGGGCTAGAGATTATTAAACCCCACGTAAAAACTGCCGCTCAAAACATAGCTAAAGACGTGGTAGGTCACGTCTCCCGCGCTGTTCTGGAGAAGGTGGGGAACACAGCTTCACAGGAAGGATCGGGGCTGATGTACATTAAAAGGAGGAAGAAGAGAAAGAGAAATGCGTCATACTCGCGACGCGCAGGTCCCCCGAAACCCTTTAAAAGAAGGGCTTTGACCCGCAGGGTCAGCCATAAGCGAAAGTCCAAGAGGAAGCCTGGGCGAAAGAGGAAACACTCGCCGGCTGATACAAGAGATATATTTTAATCAACATGGCTTTCGTTCACTGCGGGTCTGAAGAATGCACCAAATCCGAACTAGACTTGTTCCAAATAGCCCCTACGCAGACCAGCATTGAGAAAAGCATCTACATCGAGGTGCCACCTCTATCGGCCGTTACGGAGTCTGCCCCCATTGACTTCTTTATGGCAGGGAATGGCGTAGATTATATGGATTTAAACAACACACTGCTGTACCTGTGTTGCAAGATTGTAAAAGGAGACGGAACTGAACTCAACACAGACGCCGAGGTGGGCCTGGTGAATTACCCAGTGGCCTCTGTTTTTAGTCAGCTGGATGTCACGCTCGGAGACCGTCTTGTAAGCCAAAGCAACAACTGTTACCCTTACAGGGCCTTTATAGAATCGGTGCTCAATTACAGCAACAACACCCTCGCCACACAATTTTCCGCTGGCCTCTTTTACAAAGACGCTGCCGGACAACAGGAAGACACAGACTTGGATGGCGAGAATCTAGGGTTTGTGAGGCGTGCAAAGCTGACCGCTCAAAGCAGAACAGTAGAGCTTCTGGGTCATCTACACAGCGACCTGTTTTTTCAAGAAAAACTATTGTTGAACGGAGTGGATGTGAAAATTAAACTGACGCGCAGTAAAGATCCTTTCTGTTTAATGGGCAGCGGAACCGAAGGCTTTAAACTGCGCATTCTATCAGCATCCCTTTTTGTGAAGAAAGTACGTGTGGCCCCGAGCGTTCGTCTGGGGCATGCCGAGGCCCTGCTTACTGCTAATGCCAAATACCCCGTGGACCATGTGGGAATGAAAGTGTTTAGCATCCCTGAGGGCAGCAGGGTCAGTAACCAGGAGAACCTGTTCTTGGGACAGTTGCCCAAAATGCTTGTCCTGGGGTTCGTGGATAACGATGCCTTTAGCGGAAGTTATGCTAAAAATCCCTTTCATTTTAAGCATTACGATATTAATTTTGTGGCCTTGTATGTGGATGGTGAGCAGATACCGACCAAGCCTCTGCAACCAGACTTCGAGGCAGGACGCTGCGTGAGAGAATACATGAATCTGGTACAGACAGCCGGTAAACACATGAAAGATCGTTCTCTGTTAATCGACCGTGAGGAGTTTGCACAGGGTTACACCATGTTTGCCTTTGACCTATCCCCCGACCAGGAATGTGCCGATCACTATTCCCTGATTAAAACCGGGAACCTGAGAGCAGAAATTCGTTTTGGGAAGGCTTTAACCATTACCGTCAATATGATCGTGTATGGGGTTTTTGACAACGTCATAGAGATAAATCAGAGGAGAAATGTTCTGTTTGACTACATGTGAACATGGACACCGTGCAGCTCTCACGTGTCTTATCAACGGACCCTTACACGAAAAAGAATTTCTTAGACGTGTTTCCCTGCGATTGGCTCCCTGGCGGCAAGCTGTCTCAGAGACCCCTAGGTTTGGTGGTCAACACGCATCCACACAGCCGACCGGGTGAACACTGGCTTGCCATGTATCTGGTGGAGCGTAACCTTGGAGAGTTTTTTGACTCATACGGGCATCCCCCGAACAGTGTGTTCTTTCCTAAAAGCATTATGAAATTTTTAAACAAAAATGCCACAGACATTGTGTTTCACAACAGACAATTACAAGACCCCAGCTCCGTTGCCTGCGGCTATCACTGCGTGTTTTTCTTACACCAATCTATCAACTGCATGAAAAAACTTGTACAGATACAGACAGACATCATCTTCCTTTCCAAATGCAAACAGATGGACATCATACCAAAAGGACTGAAGGTAAAAAATCCATTACAATCTACACACCACACAGACTATGCTGACAGCTTGTGCCACACGCTCTCAAAGAAACTGCGGAACCACCTGATCAACATCCTCTACAGCAAACAGGGAAAGATTAAGAATGAGCTCTCAAAACTGGATACTCTCATAAAAAAACAACCTTCCACACAAACTTCCTCGTGGCTGGATTTTACTAAAACTAGACAAGCCATTTACAACGCACACTTTGCTTCTCTACAAAAGAAAAAGGACACTAAACTTTCTAAACTACTACATGCTACAAGGGGCCACAGCAATGGTTCCCTCAACCCACCCAGCAATATTGTTAACCTATCCAACTATACTCTCAGCCCAGCAGAAGCAGCTGTCCTATCTCGGGGCCTCTCCTTCTGCCCCTCCACCCCCACGAACATGATACAGTTCTGTGGTGACCTAGAATCCTATTTTCGACGTCTCCGACTCAAGGAATATTTCCAAAATACCTCTGAACAACATACTAATCCACAGAGGCCTCCCAACCAACATTACAAAAAGAAGGATTCTAGGTGGACTCCTCCTGAAGGTCAAAACAGCAGACTGGACTTCTACATAGAGTGCTTCCGCCGACGTGCACGGGCTGAAATTGTGGAAAAGCAGCATCACTTGCCCCATAACCTCAGCCGTGCGGAACACAATGCCATCCACAGCCTCAGAAACAACTCTGACATCATAATCAAAAAGGCTGACAAAGGAGGTGCTGTTGTCATCATGAATAGGTCGGAATATGAACAAGAGGCTGCTCGGCAGCTCTCCAACACCACTTTCTACAAGCCATTACCCTATGATCCCACTGAGAGTTACCAAAAGCAACTACAGCATTTGCTCAAGAAACTTCCTGAAAAAGCACAAGATCAAATCCGCACAGACACACCCCTGGAACCCCGACCTGGGATATTCTATCTACTACCCAAGATCCATAAACCTGGAAATCCTGGGCGCCCCATCATCTCGGGCATTGGCACCCTGACAGCAGGATTGTCTGGCTATGTAGACTCCCTCCTCAGGCCCTACACTACCAGCACTCCCAGCTACCTTCGAGACACCACTGACTTCCTGAGGAAACTACAATCCATCGGTGATCTTCCTGATAACACCATCCTGGCCACTATGGATGTAGAAGCCCTCTACACCAACTTTCCACACAAAGATGGACTACAAGCCATCAAGAACACTATCCCCGATAATGTCACGGCTAACCTGGTGGCTGAACTTTGTGACTTTGTCCTTACCCATAACTATTTTACATTTGGGGACAATGTATACCTTCAGATCAGCAGCACTGCTATGGGTACCCGCATGGCCCCACAGTATGCCAACATTTTTATGGCTGATTTAGAACAACGCTTCCTCAGCTCTCGTCCCCTAACGCCCCTATTCTACTTGCGCTATATTGATGACATCTTCATCACCTGGACCCATGGAAAAGAAGCCCTTGAGGAATTCCACCATGATTTTAACAATTTCCATCCCACCATCAACCTCAGCCTGGTCCAGTCCACACAAGAGATCCACTTCCTGGACACTACAGTGCTAATAAACAATGGTCACATAGACACCACCCTAGACCGGAAACCTACTGACCGCTATTCCTACCTACATGCCTCCAGCTTTCACCCTGACCACACCACACGATCCATTGTCTACAGCCAAGCTCTGCGATACAACCGCATTTGCTCCAACCCCTCAGACAGAGACAAACACCTACAAGATCTCTATCAAGCATTCTTACAACTACAATACCCACCTGCGGAAGTGAAGAAACAGATTGATAGAGCCAGAAGAGTTCCCAGAAGTCACCTACTACAGGACAGGCCTAACAAAGAAAATAACAGAACGCCACTAGCCGTCACCTTCAGCCCCCAACTAAAACCCCTCCAACGCATTATTAAGGATCTACAACCTATCCTGAAGGATGACCCAACTCTCTCACAAATCTTGGGAGACAGGCCAGTCCTTGCCTACAGACAGCCCCGCAACCTGAAGCGAATACTCACCAACAACCACATACCACACAACAGAACCACTAACCCAGGAACCTATCCTTGCAACAAAGCCCGTTGCCAACTGTGCCCACATATCTATTCAGGGGACACCATCACAGGGCCTAATAACATCAGCCACACTATCAGAGGCTCGTTCACCTGCACATCCACCAATGTGATATATGCCATCATGTGCCAGCAATGCCCCTCTGCCATGTACATTGGTCAAACTGGACAGTCTCTACGTAAAAGAATAAATGGACACATATCAGATGTCAAGAATTATAACATTCATAAGCCAGTCGGAGAACACTTCAATCTCTCTGGTCACGCAATCAGAGACATGAAGGTCGCTATCTTACAACAAAAAAACTTCAAATCCAGAGTCCAGCGAGAAACTGCTGAATTGGAATTCATTTGCAAATTGGATACTATTAATTTAGGCTTAAATAGAGACTGGGAGTGGCTAAGTCATTATGCAAGGTAGCCTATTTCCCCTTGTTTTTTCCTACCCCCCCTTCTCCCCCCCCCCCCCGGCCTTCTGGTTAAACTTGGATTTATGCTGGAAGTGGCCCACCTTGATTGTCATGCACATTGTGGGGAGAGTGGTCAGTTTGGATGAGCTATTGCCAGCAGGAGAGTGAGTTTGTGTGTGTGGGCGGGGGGGGGGGAGGGGTGAGAAAACCTGGATTTGTGCTGGAAATGGCCCACCTTGATTTTCATGCATGTTGTAAGGAGAGTGGTCACTTTGGATAGGCTATTACCAGCAGGAGAGTGAATTTGTGTGTGTGTGTTTTGGGGGGGGGGGGGGGCAAGAAAACCTGGATTTGTGCTGGAAATGGCCCACCTTGATTTTCATGCACGTTGTAAGGAGAGAGTGGTCACTTTGGATAGGCTATTACCAGCAGGAGAGTGAGTTTGTGTGTGTATGGGGGTGGGGGGGTGAGAAAACCTGTATTTGTGCTGGAAATGGCCCACCTTGATTTTCATGCACGTTGTAAGGAGAGTGGTCACTTTGGATAGGCTATTACTAGCAGGAGAGTGAGTTTGTGTGTGTGGCTTTTGGAGGGGGGTGAGAGAACCTGGATTTGTGCAGGAAATGGCCCACCTTGATTATCATACACATTGTGAAGAGAGTGGTCACTTTGGATGGGCTATTACCAGCAAAAGAGTGAGTTTGTCTGTGGGGGGGCGGAGGGTGAGAAAACCTGGATTTGTGCTGGAAATGGCCCATCTTGATGATCACTTTAGATAAGCTATTACCAGCAGGAGAGTGGGGTGGGAGGAGGTATTGGTTCATGGTGTCTGTGTATATAATAATGTCTTCTGCAATTTCCACAGTATGCATCCGATGAAGTGAGCTGTAGCTCACGAAAGCTCATGCTCAAATAAATTGGTTAGTCTCTAAGGTGCCACAAGTACTCCTTTTCTTTTGACCGGATTTTAAAATTGTATTCTAATGACTTAGTGCAAAACGACCGGATGGTGATGAATTTTGTAAAAAATAAATTTAAATACTTGGCCATGCCTAGCCTTGCTCAAAGCATGTTTCAACAAGCCCAGACATGCGTATCTTGCAACAATTTTCATAGTCATGTTACCCAATAAAGCACCCCAGGTGAGGGGTTTAAAGACAATCGATGTTTGGCGTGGTTTTTAAAAAAAAAAACCAAAACACAATGACCCAATTCAGAAATGTTTTATTTAAAGCAAAACATTACCAGTTTTAAAAAAAAAATAGAACGTGAAAAAGATCACAAACTGAGCCATTTGGCTCTTTTAGCCAATTTTCGTTTTTTAGATGGCAAAAAAGGGGTCACTGTTTCTTGGTCCACACCGGTGTTGGCGATTGAGGCCTTGAGGCGTTCCAAAAGATCTCTGTTGGTCGCGTTGCCCATGACGGAAGATGGTATGTTCAGTTCCGCCATGGCATTCATAAACACATCCCATCCTTTAGGTACATGTCTGCTAGGAACAGAGCGCGTCTGGGTGACGGCCCTGACTAAGTCGAGCATGTTAGAACCATTAACCACAGAGCCTTTGTACACAAAAGACCCTTTATCGGTCCATGAAGAAATGTTTTTATCTTGGCCCAGCTTATTTAGCAATAATGATGCATTTTTCTTATAACGCTTATTCACGTTATCCAACACCTCCTGAGCAACAGAGTCTGAGGTCTTTGGTGTTTCGGAGGGTTTGGCAGTCACACTCTGTTCCTGTTCTGGTAGAAACAGACTTATTTTTCCTTTGTCCACATCGCTCTGCTTCACGTACGTTAGGTACCTTTGAAGCACGGTGCTGTAAAGTTTAGCCTTTTCATATTCACCTAAGTCAGTTCTTTGAAGAACAGATTTCATTTCAGCATCCAGTAAGCGTGTTGCGGTCGTTCTGATATTTTCCTCTGCAGGAGGGGGAGCACTTAATTGCTCCAACTGCCGGCTGGGCACCAGGTACATTTTTTCTGCATACTCCATTATCGATTAGTTAAAAGCCCCGTTATCAGAGGGATAGCAAAACTTAACAGGGGTCCTATAAACCCCCCAGACTGCTTCTCCAGACGCTTTTTTCTTTTAAGTGAAACCCTTTTATTACACAAAGTTTTTATAAGCGTGTGTTTCTTTTTCAGCACACACACTTGCTTCGGTGTTAAAGGTACGTTTCCTTTTAAGGTGTTGAGCGCTATTTCTGAGATGGCTGCTACTAGATCGTCAGAGGCCGAGCACAGTATAGCCCTCCTTTGCTGTGGGGACGATTTGCTAAGTAATTTTAAAAGGCCCAGGTTTCTTTTCACGCAGCTAGACATGTTTTCAGTCAGCAACCCCGGCTGCTAAAAAGGGGCCTGCCAATAATTCATCTATTTTTATACCGGGCTGTTGTTCTTTTTAAAGTATAAACTGCCGGCCAGTCTGGAGGGAAAAGACCAGTTCTTAGCCTATAAGCTTCTGGTGTGGAAGCATTTAAATCCACCACCAGGTAGCCATAAGGCCTTTTGGTAGCATCCTCAAAAGCTTCTAGAAAGAACTGAGCTTTGCCGGGGTACATTTGCCGAGCGAGTGTAGCAATTTGTAATCTGTCCCTGGGGTTTTTGAACAGAACCATGTATTTTGTGTTTAGGTTAATAGTGCGACTCTTTTTTCCCTGGCAAAATACGTTCTGAACTATATACATAATGCTCAGGTTCCTGTGATGCACGTACTTGGTAAAGGCTTTCTCGATTTCATCGCTTTCACAAGCGGAGTTCATCAGATCGTCTATGATAATCATGTTCACTTTATTGGTAGGAAACAAACGGTCATCGTCAAAAGCATCAGGCAGACCCTCCACAAAATTGATAAAGGGGTATTTACAGAGCATTTCTTTATACAGAGGTTGCCAACAACTGTAACACCACACAATATTCTCAGGCGTAACAGACAATGTTTGTTTGGCATTATCCAATACATTTTTTATAAAGTAACTTTTCCCGCAGTTGCTAGGCCCCGCGAGAATTGCAGAAAAGGGGTGTTTCCACCTCGTATCCATTTTTCAAAAGCCGTAGGGCAGGGTTTTAAACCCTTCTCCTAGGACCCTCTTGTTGTAAACGACTTTCTGTGTTTTTTTAAGGGTTTTTGTCTCTATTTGCCACTGATTTTTGTTTCTTACAATAGAGGGTTGCTGCACCTCTATCTTTTTTGAGGGGTTCTCTCGCAGACCCGTGCAATAGTCCAGGACTAGGTCTTTCAAACTGTCAAAGTTGATCTTTTCACAGTTTGCTACGTTCAGGGTAATACCTTTGACCTTCATACAAGCCTTTCCTCCCGACAGTTTATACCCGTATGTTTTTGGGCCTGCCGACACAAACTCGGTGATGTGTTGATCTGGTGGGATCTCGCTCGTGAGGTCCCCTAAATAATCCCCCAGAGGGGGATTCCAGGCCCCCTCCCTTTTCACAAATATCACCGAGTCAGTGTCGTGGTACAGGCACCGCTCTTGCAATCCGTCTAGGAGGTTGTATAGTTCTAAGCGGGCATAAGCGGTGGTGAAACAGGCTATGAAAACATTGGTATTGCCAGAGACAGAATAACGGTCTTTTGCGTGCTTCCAAGATACGCACGCTGTTTCATCGTCGATAAACTCACAGGATGAAACCTCGTAGTTGGGGGAAAAGAGGTACTGAAAGAGTTCGTCGGGGTCTCTCACGATGCTGGTATTGGGTAGGTTGGTTCTTTGGCCGAATTTACCCCACAGAGAATTTAAAAACAGTTTAGCAATTTGGCGTTTAGCAGGGTTTAGCCTGATCTCGTGTCGGCGTAAAAGCACGCCTTCTTTCTGGTAGAAATCGTTAACATACTTATTTTGTTTGTCTTCGTCTGTGCACCAGCTGGGATACCCTGAAGCCTCTTGTTTCTGGCGGAGGTGTAATTTTATGTACTCCGAAAAGAGTTCATCAGATTTTTCATTAAAATGCCAGATTTAATAGATTTTAGCCACCACGTACCCCTTCGCTATGGCTGCGTTCAATTCCACAGTGCACCAAGTCCCCAGGATGGCCCTCTCCTCGTCAGTGTGGGTGCACGTCTCCCGCTGCATGGTTTCCGCGCAGGTTCGGCATAGCGGGAACGTAAGCTTGCCGCCCACTCTGACAGGTAACAATGGGAAAAAGAGGCCTTGTGGGGGGTACACTTTAACTTTTGCAATTCCAAAATAATTTGCAAGGGGTCCAAATTTGTCATAAACTATATCGGGGTGCCTGATAGGGTAGTCTTTGGTTTTGTTTACAAAAGGGTACAAGCTGGTAAAATTATAATAGTGGATTTCTTCGCCGGGCTTAGGTTTATAATATAGACGGATGGCGTTCATCCTCCCCCCAAAAAGAGCATCCCTAGGCATGAGAGGTTGGGGTAACTGGGCTCGGTTTAAAAAGCTCGCAAGCTCCCTGTCTGTTTCTTTCATCACCACCCACTCGTGCTCCCAGAGTCCTCACTACAAAACCAAGCCGTTTTAGATAGTCGGTCTTGAGCTGCGTCTTGTAATAAAGAAACCCAAAAGTTGTACCCATCATAGGGTTTTGTGCTTTTTCACAATGACAGGCGACACAGCCGTGAAAAAAACACCCATTAAACTCAAAGGCTGTGTGTACCCCGTCAATATTGGCATAACCGTCTAAAAAGTAGGGGCCTACCTGTAGTTCCCCACCCTGTAAAGCGTGCCGTATTTGTATATTTTCTTTTTGAGAGATATACAACAGCCACTGGATAGATGGGGTTGAATATCTCTTTTTCTGTCTGTGATAGTTGTCTGGAGGGAGAAGAGCTACCGTGTTAGGCTCCAAAAACAGAAACCTGTACATAGCCATGCAGACGGATGCCAGTGTTATGTACCGGAACGGATCTATACACAGTTTTATCTCGGTGAATTTACCGGGTTCTCTTTCTACTAGATCGACCTTCTCCGTCATATTCATAATTTCTTTTCTGTATAGGATACAAGCCTGTCTCAAAATTTTTACATCCTGCTGGCAGTAATACGCAAGCTCTTTCTGCAGGTCAAAAGTCTCAGAGCTGTGGTCTTGATACCAGTCGAGAAACTCTGCTTTTTCCCTGGGCATCATGCTTTCTACACCGTAGTGCTCCACACTGGGCATAGGCCCCACATAATTTTGATTTTCTAAAGTGTTAAAAAAATGTGGAAAATACCCTTTGCAAATTTCAAACCCCATCGCCTGTGGGAGCTTGCTAAGCTTCATGGGCAAGAAGTTTAAAGAGTCTATAAAACGAATGCCAAGGGCCTTAACTTCCACACACATTAGTTTACTGCCCTGAGTGATCAGTTCTATGCACATCTTTTCCTTCAGTAACTGTCTAACGCAGAAATACGCATCATAACCTTTGGAATTGTGTGCTAGGAACGTGTAGTCCCGGAACTCTTTGCCAATAAAGGTCTTAACAAACATAGAAAGACATTCATCACCCTTAAATTCCCAGGATTTTTCCGGCTTTAGGGACATCGCAAAAATATAATTGGGAGTGTGCAACCCAGTCTCCTGCATGCATTCAAAATCATAAAAAATATACTTTTCTGATGATTCGGGCTTTCTAAGGCTGTCCATAAAACAGAGGTGAACGTCTACATCTCCAACGATCAAACCCTGACACTGCTTACAGCGCCTCCCTTTACACCTGTGCCGCTTGTCCACGTACGCCTGACACTTATCGCACAAAGTTTTAGACAGGCATTCAACTTGGTTTTTTGACGCACAGTTGACATGTCTATCTAAACACTCTTTGGACCGACAATACAGTTTACAGCTAGGACACCTCAGCTGCACACCCATGTTGTCAGAGCATGTTGCGCTCAAGCAGAGACGGCAATGATACCTGCAAGAATGGTCGTGACTGTACACCGTGTGGCAAAACCCATAGTAATTTTTTGCTCCGAACAACTTTTTCACATCCAGAACTCCATAGTAATGTTCATTGTGCAACAGGATGAAATAAGTCTTAGGGTACACGGGGCCCCCCGTTTTAAAAAAACCCCAGCCACCTTTCACCGCATACAGCACCACCTGTATGTTAACTCCTAAATGCTGTTCAAACTTTGCTATGTCACTGAGCATAACCTTTTTTTGATCTGACCACCCCAGTTTCTTGTGCAACTTTCTCGCCTCTGCTAACAATTCTGCATCCGTAGGTTTATGACCGGCCATGACGGCCAAGAGCCCTCCCGCAAAACATAGATGGGTACCGGTGTAAGTCAGGTCTACTAAACATTGTCTCTTTTTATGAATAATCTGACTACTAAGGATAGAATTTAAAACTCTTCGAGTGCCCCCACCCCTATTTTTTACAACTGTCACAACGAGGCGCAACGTCCCATCGAGATGCAATTGTCTATTGCTCTGAAGCAGCTTTGAGGTCTGGTTTAAGAAATCCTCAGCGGACAGCTCATCCCTAGTTCTTCTGACTGAAAACAAAGGGTTAGTTAAACGACGGCTCTCTAAACGTAACTGTACGTAATCATCAGGGCCTACCCTACCATTAACGTCATCAAGAACTAGCTGTATCCCTCTGTGTATGGCTTCAACAGCCTGTTGAGCGGAATTTATTTGCTCAAGATGGACAAAACGAAACTCCTCACAATACACCGACCCCCCAAATCTAGGTAATTCATGTTGCCAACTTCTCACTCTCTCCATATATACCTCTGCATTTTCAGGGTTACTTGGGGGTTCCTCTACGGAACCATCAGTGGCATCTTCTCCATCCAATACTAATTGAGAGTCAGACTCTGAGACGCCTCCGTGAGGGTCATTGGGAGTCGATGGGACTCCGTCTAGAGAGCACTCTGGGGAATTTTCTAAACCAGAGTCTGATTTCGCCTCCCCATTTTCAGACATGCCAGTTTGAGAGCCTCTGGTAGGGGGCATCTCTTTTTGTTTTTTTTCCCTCATTACCTCTTTAGCCCTTTTTAAAATTTTTACAGCGACCCTGGCCTGGAATTTTTTGGCAGCCATCTGTTTATCCCCCAAGCGCCGTCCGCCCTTTTGTTTACTCACGAGCTGATGTGCACCCTTGAGGGTACCCCTTTCCACACCTAGTCATGCCTGATCAGAGCCACCCTTTCCAGCCCCCCTTTCTTTTAGGCCCCCTGAGGATTCAGCATCCATCAGTTTTCTGAACAAAGCGTTGTATTTTTTCCAAAACTTTTTAGAATGCCATAGTTTTAGACCCCCCGAGGATACAGCGTCCACCAGTTTTCTGAATGAAGCATCAAACTCTTCCCAAATACTAGAATATGGGGGATCTTTGTCAGTCCTTAGTTTTTTATTCACAACCCCTAGAGCGCCTGCTCTGGGTTTGTGAATGTGTGTGTTTCTGCACACATTCAGAGCCCCTAGAGTGCCTACTCCGGGTTTGTGAATGTGGACGTTTTCGCTCACAGTTTTCTCAGGGCTTGGTGCGGTGGTGGCCACTGAGGAACTGGAGTTGTGTTTGCATGGTTGCAATACCTTGGCATCGCAGGTGTTTTCAATCCTTGGTTTTTTATTCACAACCCCTAGAGCGCCTGCTCCGGGTTTGTGAATGTGGGCGTTTTCGCTCACAGTTTTCTCAGGGCTTGGCGTGGCGATGGCCGCTGAGGAACTGGAGTTGTGTTTGCATGGATGTTTTTTACCAGAGTGTTTTGTTTTGTCCTTGGGTTTGACGTAAATGAGGTTTGGACTGGGCTGATGCTTCATCTGCACTCTTGTGCTGTTTTGCATTGTTAAAGGTCTCAAAGTAGATTCCTGGTTCTTTGGTGGTTCTCGGGGAGGGGTCCTTGTAGCTCCCACTACAGCCTTGTCAGAAGGGCTGCATATGCCTGCTTGGGGCAGGGGGGGAAAAAAAAGCATTTTTCAAAAACGAACTTTGCCAGCTTTCTCACCCACACCTATGTATGTACTTAAAATACAAAACCTCATAAATTAACCAGACTAATAAGCAAAATATATTTACCCGGCTTCATCCATCCATCTGTCACTGATACTTGTGAATTTTTCTTTTCAGTTGTCTCTTTCCTTTTTCTTTTGAGCATTTTTACCCGCTCATGTTTTGACCGTGCTGTAAAGCAAACAACATTCTAATAAAACACATGAAACTGTCTAGTAAACTTTAAAATAAAATAAAAAAATATCCATTAGGGTGTTTTTTCTATTTAAAAAAGTCATAGCTTTAAAACAAAATAATCCATTTCAGGCTGTACAACAAACACAGGTTTTGAGTTTATTTCTACCACTTTGAAAACAACCCCCACAAATATTTTTTTTTTAAAAAATACATCTCATTTTGCAAAGTAAAAACCCTGTTAATTGGAAACTTGGGGCATCACCATCAGTTTGTAGACATATACTTTTTAAAAACCACCTATGTTTTACACACACACACACAGAGAGAGTTTAAAACACTGTTTGCAACAAAATACTTTTCAATAAACCCACATGCTTTTAAAAAGACCCCTGGTTGTTCTGGCCCCCGCCCCGCCCCAGCCATGTGTGCTTGGGGTCTTTGGGGTAAGAAAAACAAGCCAAAATGTTAGTTAGTATTAGCTCCCAAATCCCTATTCAACCTATGTAATACCTGAAGTTATTAAGCACAACTACAGTTAAAAATGGTTTTTACCTTGGCCTGGTGATGAACTGCAACTTAAAGTTACTGGCTCCATGCTAAACAGATCACACTGCAATAAAGATATGCACCATTATTTACTAAGATAGCATGGCCAAAAAATGGCATTATATAATATATATATATTTTCAGAGTTAAAAAAAAAACCAGGGAACATACCTCCACTTGCAGTCCAGCAGCAATTCAAGAGAGTTTCTGTTGAAAGAGACAGTCTCCAAGCTACCTGAGGTTTTGTTTTTGTTTACACCATCCTAACTCTTTTGTTTCAAAATAGTTAGCAGGTTGATTGGATCACCCCTCCCTAGCATTCCCTTTTGTGATCGGGGGTGGGGAATAAGTTTTTCTGCACAATTGGGCTGCTTTTCTTTTTTTTCTTTTTTAAGTTCAAATACTTTTTGTCCGTCGTCTAGGTTCTCAACAAACAATTTTTTTTTTATTTAAAAGACATACAGCTCCTTGAAAACAAACCAAGATGCTCCATTAAAAAAAGAAAGAAAGAAAAAAAGACTTTAAGCTCCCTTAAGGGCCAGAGACCTTTTAACAGAAATACAAATAGTCACAAAGCCCTTTTCAATAGATTTTTTTTTTTTTTTAATTTACAGCTACCAAGTTTTATATCGCATGTTTGGCACCTCACCATTTTCTAACTTAATCCTTTTAGATTTCTTACAAATAGCCTTTTTCTTAAGCAGGGTTCTGTAACTTTTTGTGCGGACCAGACGGTCAATATAACGCTCTAAGCAGGCATCTTCCGGTTTGGTCATTTTCTTTAAAACATGGTCAGGGTCTCCACTGAATTGCACAGCATTTATCAAGGTCACCACTTGTGCTAAATGTTCTTGGGTTAGGCACAGACATTGCATAGCATAGCCTATGGCAATCACAGTGTTTAATAAGCTTTCCAAACACAGCTCAGCACACAGGCCCCGGAGCTTGCAGTTTATATCCACTGAAGTCCAAGTCACACAGTCATGGTGCCGCTGGCCTGGTGCATCTATGACACAGCCCTCACAATCTTCAAAAAGCTTTTCCCTAAGACAGTGATTAAGAACAGAAGAAACAGCAACGCGTACAATAGTCCGCATGACTTTGTTACGCTCACGACGTGGCACTGGCTCAGTCAGTTCCATGCCAAGCCTCCTCCTAAACTCCTCATAGCCGTCATCCTCGGAGTCCTCTTCAACATTTTGTATCGGCGTTGAGCAAAAACAAGGTGGGCCCGGTTCATCTTCGCTGCTTGGTGCAACGCTGTCCAGAGTCTCTGGGTCCTCTAGAAAGGCATCGTCGAGCTGTTGAGAGATTTTTTTCAAAAAAGAAACAGCATAAGCACACCACTGCTTGGTTTTTGATTTACACAATCCCTGGTTCCTAGCCCTCCCACCCTCCACCCCCCCATTACACACCCCCACCCCGACCGTCACTTCTTAAACATTCATTTACCTGAGCCATGTCTTTTTCATTCACCTTGTCCGCCCGTAACACCCCCAAGCCGTGATCACTTTCCACCTCTCGGGGGGTGGACAACAAGAGGCCATCACGCTCATCGCGGGGCCCCACAAGCGGCTGGGTTTCGGGGTCGGTTTCCGGTGTGTCCATCAATGGCTGGGCCAAAGCGCTCCCCTGAATCGCCCCCTCCTCCTCCTCGGAACTGTCGCTGATGTAGCGCTTTCTCCGCGGTTTGTTGAAGGCCCTCGGGGCTAAAACAAAGTCCGAAGTTCTCACGGGGGTGGTGAAGGAGTCCATGTTTCCACGATTTCTAAAACACGCGCTCTTGGTAAAAGACAGCCTCTTCTGCCCGACGCTGGGCCTTATGGGGTGATGGTGCTGTGCTCTGATTGGCAGAGGGGTCATACGCCCCTCTTCTGGGAGGTTCACCCCATCCCAGAACCTGCCCTATTTTGGTCAAATCTGCTCTCGGGGCGGCCTGATTGGTAGAGGTTGGTGGGAGGAGTTGTTAGAGGGGTCACACGAATCATTTCCGGACGGGTCACCCCACCCCCCGGAACTCATCCTAATTGGTCAAATCTCCTCTTGGTCCTATCGGAACAAAACCCCTCCTGATTGGTAGCGGGGTGGGGGGAGGAGTTGTTAGAGGGGTCACAAGACCCACTTCCAGAGAGGACACCCCCACCCCGGAACTCGCCCTGATTGGTCAAAGCTCCTCTTGGGGGGAAGTCCTACAGGGGCGAAACCCATCCTGATTGGTAGAGGGCAGTGGGAGGAGTTGTTAGAGGGGTCACATGACATACCTTGCTTCCGGTCACGTGGCAGCCTTGACCCTGGAAGTAATACCCCATGGGGCAGGACTTCCGGTGGGGGGCAGAGGTCAAGGGGTGGGGTTAAAGGGGTCAAGGGGTGGGGGTGGATGTCACATGACACACCTTGCTTCCGGTCATGTGGCAGCCTTGACCCCGGAAGTAATAACCCATGGGGTGGGACTTCTGGTGGGTGGGGCTAAGGGGTCAAGGGGCTGGGCTAAGGGGTCAAGGGGCGGGGTTAGGGTTTGATTGATGGTAGAGCCCTTATACTACTTATGTTCAATGCCATGTCTGTAGAGTGCCGTGAAGTACTGTGGTCACCCCCGAGGGATGAGGAGGGAGTGCACTGTGTCCCTGCACAGGGACTCCTCTGATCCCAGGAGGTGAAGTGCTGGGCTCCAGAGAGTCCTCCTCTCCCCCTCTCTCTAGAGGAAAGGATGTTGGCCATGATAAGAGCCCTCCGTGGTGGTGGGGTAAAGTCACAGAAGAAACCGTATGCGTAAACCGAGGCTCTGTAAATAGCAAGAGAGCTCCTGGTGTAGGGGAAAGACTATAGGAGGGCAATATACTCAGCAATCTCTCTCTTCTGCTTGGCAACACTGGAAAATGGTGACAACAGCAGAAAGAACAGCACACCCCAGGGAAGCCAAACAAGTTCCAATAATAGCTTTTTGCAGAAGTGAGAATCCTGCAAATGGAGGAGAGTGAAGGGAATCTAAGGTTTAGATAACCGTTAGAAACTATCACAGTGCAAAGACACTGGTCCATTTGCTTGTGCTATGTGAAATGGCCATTGGTGCTATCACACTTAATGCGGAAGTGAGAGATGTTAGCCAGAAACTAATTTTGGATGGAGAGAACCACACTTCCATCTTGTCCGTCCCCGGCTTCAGAGCAAGCTCCATCTGCTTATCAACAAACATTGCTGTAATATCTGACTATGCTAACTTTAAATCCATCGACCTAGCCCATTCCCTCCTGTGGAGATATCCACAGACAGAGCTGGGAGGGGGGAAGAGAGATGGAAGGAGCTGGGCAAATGGCAAACCGGGGGTGGGGGGTGTGGGGAGATCTCCTGGAGGATCCCCTTGTGGAATCTTGCTTGGTGTAACTGGCAGAAGTTTATGTATAAACCTTGTGCCAACTTTATGGCCCTTTGACCCTCCCTCTTCAAGGGCAGCATGGCTCCATTTGAACCATAACGTCAGAGTGTTCTCCTCTGGGAACCTCTGAAGGGGGTCAGATGTGTAGGGGACCATGGAAAAGGCAATGCAGCTTCAAGCCTTTCTGCTTGGGATTGGAGGGATGACACCTGTTTCTCTGGCTTCACTCTTCACCCTCCAAAGCCAACCCTGCCCTAGTCCCTGCTGTGGGTTTCCCTGGAGACTCAGGCTTGGTCTACCCTTAACCATTAGATCCACCTAACTGCCTTGCTCAGGGCTGTGAAAAACTGTTGCACCATGAGCAACGGATTTAGGTCAACCCAGCCCTGGTGTAGACACGGCAAGGTCAATGGAAGAATTATTTTGTCTACCTGGCTGCCGCCTCTTGGAGAGGAGGGTTAATTCGAGTGGCGGCAGAACCCCTGCTGCCAGTGTAGGAAGTGTCGACGCTACAGCGGTCCAGCTGCAGCTTCCTTCCCCAGTGCATGGAGCAGAGACGCTGGGCAACTAAATAACAAACTCCCGGTTTTCAGCCAGCCCTGCTTGGCACTAGTGTGGTTTCAGAAAAATACCTTTGACCAGGATTCTTTTAAAATTACTACTAATCTCTGAAATCTTTGACACCATCTTCCCTGCCCCTCCCCCTGTTCCCCATCCCAAGGTGGGTGAGAAGCTGTTTCCCAGACTTCTCCAGTAGTCGGTTATGTGGTTTGTTCCATCCCTTACTCTCACTTCAGAGAGGTGCTGCACCATCAGTAGAGCCTGATCAAGCTAGCGAACGGGAGTTTTGCGAGGGACTTCTCCAGGTGAAGGAAGACCAATTATGTGACCCTTGGGGTGAGTTTGTTCTCTGTAGTGTGTGTGTTTGTGGCGTGCTTGCTGCTTGACTGAAATATACCATTGCTAAGCAAGGCTGAGAGCTGAGAGCTTCTTAACGAGGCTTTGACCCCTAAGCCCTTTAGCACCCATCAACCCTTAACCAGGGGGCAGGACTACTCAGGAAGACCAGGACTTTAAAAAGCCTGCTCATAAGCGACCAGAGGAGCCGCTAACAGGGGAGTTTTGCAAGGGAGTTTACAGGGGGGAGTAGTGTATCAGGGGGTAGCAGTGTTAGTCTGTGTCCACAAAAACAACAAGGAGTCTGAAGAAGTGGGTTTTTTACTCACAAAAGCTTATGCCCAAATAAATCTGTCAGTCTTTAAGGTGACACCGGACTCCTTGTAATGTTTTCAGGCAGAGAGTGTGAGGGGGGCTACAAACATTATTTAAACTTAAAGCCAAAACCACCCCCTGATAAAAATAAAACTTCAACAAGGGAACTAACTTCAAGAGTAAAAAGATAATGCAGGCAGAAGTCCAGCAACAGAGTGGGGCTATCCAGCTTATTGCACCCAATGCAGCATGTATGATTACCTGCCCTATGACATATGTGTGCATTTGGTGCAAGGAGCTCCTGGCCCTCAGAGACTGTGTACGGGCTTTGAAGACCAGGGTGGCTGAACTGGAGGAGCTAAAGGAGACAGAGAGGTACATAGATGAGACTTTCTGGGACACAGTAGAATGGTCCCATCCCCGGTCTGACAGCCTCTGTGCTGTTGAGGAGGATGAAAGTCTCAGGGAAGGAGAATATCCAACTGGAGCAGAGGGAAATGATCCCATAGTTGAGACCCTCCTTCCAGATGATGTTGTGGTATCCTCTTGCACTGAGGATACCTCTCCGGGGGAGGGAACTCCAGCTATTAGGAAGAGACAGGTATTAGTAATGGGCGATTCGATCATTAGAAACATAGATACCTGATTTCAGAGTAACAGCCATGTTAGTCTGTATTCGCAAAAAGAAAAAGAGTACTTCTGGCACCTTAGAGACTAACCAATTTATTTGAGCATAAGCTTTCGTGAGCTACAGCTCACTTCATTGGATGCATACTGTGGAAAGCGTAGAAGATCTTTTTATACACACAAAGCATGAAAAAATACCTCCCCCCACCCCACTCTCCTGCTGGTAATAGCTTATCTAAAGTGATCACTCTCCTTACAATGTGTATGATAATCAAGTTGGGCCATTTCCAGCACAAATCCAGGGTTTAACAAGAACGTCTGGGGGGGGGGGGGGGTAGGAAAAAACAAGGGGAAATAGGTTACCTTGCATAATGACTTAGCCACTCCCAGTCTCTATTCAAGCCTAAGTTAACTGTATCCAATTTGCAAATGAATTCCAGTTCAACAGTTTCTCGCTGGAGTCTGGTTTTGAAGTTTTTCTGTTGTAATATCGCAACTTTCATGTCTGTAATCGCGTGACCAGAGAGATTGAAGTGTTCTCCGACTGGTTTATGAATGTTATAATTCTTGACATCTGATTTGTGTCCATTTATTCTTTTACGTAGAGACTGTCCAGTTTGACCAATGTACATGGCAGAGGGGCATTGCTGGCACATGATGGCATATATATCATCACATGATGTGCCCCATCATCTCAGGCATTGGCACCCTGACAGCAGGATTGTCTGGCTATGTAGACTCCCTCCTCAGGCCCTACGCTCCCAGCTACCTTCGAGACACCACTGACTTCCTGAGGAAACTACAGTCCATCGGTGATCTTCCTGATAACACCATCCTAGCCACTATGGATGTAGAAGCCCTCTACACCAACATTCCACACAAAGATGGACTACAAGCCGTCAAGAACACTATCCCCGATAATGTTACGGCTAACCTGGTGGCTGAACTTTGTGACTTTGTCCTTACCCATAATTATTTCACATTTGGGGACAATGTATACCTTCAGATCAGCGGCACTGCTATGGGTATCCGCATGGCCCCACAATATGCCAACATTTTTATGGCTGACTTAGAACAACGCTTCCTCAGCTCTCGTCCCCTAACGCCCCTACTCTACTTGTGCTATATTGATGACATCTTCATCATCTGGACCCATGGAAAAGAAGCCCTTGAGGAATTCCACCATGATTTCAACAATTTCCATCCCACCATCAACCTCAGCCTGGTCCAGTCCACACAAGAGATCCACTTCCTGGACACTACAGTGCTAATAAATGATGGTCACATAAACACCACCCTATATCGGAAACCTACTGACCGCTATTCCTACCTGCATGCCTCCAGCTTTTACCCTGACCACACCACACGATCCATTGTCTACAGCCAAGCTCTGCGATACAACCGCATTTGCTCCAACCCCTCAGACAGAGACAAACACCTACAAGATCTCTATCAAGCATTCTTACAACTACAATACCCACCTGCGGAAGTGAAGAAACAGATTGATAGAGCCAGAAGAGTTCCCAGAAGTCACCTACTACAGGACAGGCCTAACAAAGAAAATAACAGAACGCCACTAGCCGTCACCTTCAGCCCCCAACTAAAACCCCTCCAACGCATTATTAAGGATCTACAACCTATCCTGAAGGACGACCCAACACTCTCACAAATCTTGGGAGACAGGCCAGTCCTTGCCTACAGACAGCCCCCCAACCTGAAGCGAATACTCACCAGCAACCACATACCACACAACAGAACCACTAACCTAGGAACCTATCCTCTACACTTTCCACAGTATGCATCCGATGAAGTGAGCTGTAGCTCACGAAAGCTTATGCTCAAATAAATTGGTTAGTCTCTAAGGTGCCACAAGTACTCTTTTTCTTTATAGATACCTGAGTTTGCGATGACCAGAATGACTACATGGTGAATTGCCTGCCTGGTGCGAAAGTTGCAGATCTCTCGAAACATCTAGATAGACTTATGTGTAGTTCTGGGGACGATCCAATGGTCATGTTACATGTAGGTACCAATGACATAGGGAGGGATAGGAGAGAGGTCCTGGAGGCCAAATTTAGGCTGCTAGGTAAGAGATTGAAGTCCAGGACCTCCATGGTAGCATTCTCTGAAATGCTTCCAGTTCCGTGTGCAGGGCCAGTTAGACAGGCAGAACTGCAGGGTCTCAATGTGTGGATGAAATGATAGTGTAGGGAGGAGGGGTTTATATTTATTAGAAACTGGGGAAACTTTTGGGAAAGGGGGAGACTATGCAGGAAGGATGGGCTCCACCTAAACCAAAATGGAATCAGATTGCTGGCACTTAAAATTAAAAAGGTTGTAGAGCAGTTTTAAAACTAAGGACTGGGGGAAAGCCGAAAGGTGCAGAGGAGCATGTGGTTCGGACAGAGACATCCCTTAGGGGACATTCTCTATGTCCTAATAAGGAGGAGAGGATGGAAGATGATAAAATACAGGTAGGATCTGATGAGAGAGAGTCAAATGAAAAAAAGTCCCATTCATTTACATCATGTAATGGCAGACTGCTAAAAAGTGACAAGTTTTTAAAGTGCATATATACCAATGCTAGAAGTCTAAATAATAAGATGGGTGAACTAGAGTGCCTCGTATTAAATGGGGATATTGATATCATAGGCATCAGAGAAACTCGGTGGAATGAGGATAATCAATGGGACACAGTAATACCAGGTTACAAAATATATCGGAAGGACAGAATAGGTTGTGCTGGTGGGGGAGTGGCACTATACGTGAAAGAAAGCATAGAATCAAATGAAGTGAAAATCTTAAATGACCCAAACTGTACCATAGAATCTCTATGGATAGTAATTCCGTGCTCTAATAATAAGAATATAGCAGTAGGGATATATTACCGACCACCTGACCCGGATGGTGATAGTGATTGTGAAATGCTCAGGGAGATTAGACAGGTTTCAGAGTAGCAGCTGTGTTAGTCTGTATTTGCAAAAAGAAAAGGAGTACTTGTGGCACCTTAGAGACTAACAAATTTATTTGCGCATAAGCTTTCGTGAGCTACAGCTCACTTCATCGGATGCATTCAGTGGAAAATACAGTGGGGAGATTTATATACATAGAGAACATGAAACAATGGGTGTTACCATACACACTGTAACCAGAGTGATCACTTAAGGTGAGCTATTACCAGCAGGGGGGGATAAACAGGGGGAAATAGTTTTACTTTGTGTAATGACCCATCCACTCCCAGTCTCTATTCAAGCCTAAGTTAAATTGTATCCAGTTTGCAAATTAATTCCAATTCAGCAGTCTCTCCTTGGAGTCTGTTTTTGAAGTTTTTTTGTTGAAGAATTGCCACTTTTAGGTCTGTAATCGAGTGACCAGAGAGATTGAAGTGTTCTCCAACTGGTTTTGAATGTTATAATTCTTGACGTCTGATTTGTGTCCATTTATTCTTTTACATAGAGACTGTCCAGTTTGACCAATGTACGTGGCAGAGGGGCATTGCTGGCACATGATGGCATATATCACATTGGTAGATGTGCAGGTGAACGAGCCTCTGATAGTGTGGCTGATGTGATTAGGTCCTATGATGGTGTCCCCTGAATAGATATGTGGGCACAGTTGGCAACGGGCTTTGTTGCAAGGATAGGTTCCTGGGTTAGTGGTTCTGTTGTGTGGTGTGTGGTTGCTTGTGAGTATTTGCTTCAGGTTGGGGGGCTGTCTGTAAGCAAGGACTGGCCTGTCTCCCAAGATCTGTGAGGGTGATGGGTCATCCTTCAGGATAGGTTGTAGATCCTTGATGATGCGTTGGAGAGGTTTTAGTTGGGGGCTGAAGGTGATGGCTAGTGGCGTTCTGTTATTTTCTTTGTTGGGCCTGTCCTGTAGTAGGTGACTTCTGGGTACTCTTCTGGCTCTGTCAATCTGTTTCTTCACTTCACCAGGTGGGTATTGTAGATGTAAGAACGCTTGATAAAGATCCTGTAGGTGTTTGTCTCTGTCTGAGGGGTTGGAGCAAATGCGGTTGTATCGTAGAGCTTGGCTGTAGACAATGGATCGTGTGGTGTGGTCTGGATGAAAGCTGGAGGCATGTAGGTAGGAATAGCGGTCAGTAGGTTTCTGGTATAGGGTGGTGTTCATGTGACCATCGCTTATTAGCACCGTAGTGTCCAGGAAGTGTGGACTGGTGGACTGGTCCAGGCTGAGGTTGATGGTGGGATGGAAATTGTTGAAATCATGGTGGAATTCCTCAAGGGCTTCTTTTCCATGGGTCCAGATGATGAAGATGTCATCAATGTAGTGCAAGTAGAGTAAGGGCATTAGGGGACGAGAGCTGAGGAAGCGTTGTTCTAAGTCAGCCATAAAAATGTTGGCATACTGTGGGGCCATGCGGGTACCCATAGCAGTGCCGCTAATTTGAAGAGATACATTGTCCCCAAATGTGAAATAGTTATGGGTAAGGACAAAGTCACAAAGTTCAGCCACCAGGTTTGCCGTGACATTTTTGGGGATACTGTTCCTGATAGCTTGTAGTCCATCTTTGTGTGGAATGTTGGTGTAGAGGGCTTCTACATCCATAGGAGCCAGGATGGTGTTTTCAGGAAGATCACCGATGGATTGTAGTTTCCTCAGGAAGTCAGTGGTGTCTCGAAGATAGCTGGGAGTGCTGGTAGCGTAGGGCCTGAGGAGGGAGTCTACATAGCCAGACAATCCTGCTGTCAGGGTGCCAATGCCTGAGATGATGGGTCGTCCAGGATTTCCAGGTTTATGGATCTTGGGTAGCAGATAGAATACTCCAGGTCGGGGTTCACTTAAGGTGAGCTATTACCAGCAGGAGAGCGGGTGTGGGGTGGGAGGGGAACCTTTTGTAGTGATAATCAAGGTGGGCCATTTCCAGCAGTTGACAAGAACATCTGAGGAACAGTGGGGGGGGGGGGGGGAGATAAACATCGTGAAATAGTTTTACTTTGTGATTAGAGAGGCTATTAAAATAAAAAACTCAATAATAATGCGGAATTTCAACTATCCCCATACTGACTGGGTACATATCACCTCAGGACGGGATGCAGAGATAAAGTTTCATGGGGGGGAGGGATAGCTCAGTGGTTTGAGCTTTGGCTTGCTAAACCCAGGGTTGTGAGTTCAATCCTTGAGGGGGCCATTTAGGGATATGGGGCAAAAATTGGGGATTGGTCCTGCTTCAAGCAGGGGGTTGGACTAGATGACCTCCTGAGGTCCTTTCCAACCCTGCTATTCTATGATTTTGGGGGGAGGGATAGCTCAGTGGTTTGAGCATTGGCCTGCTAAACCCAGGGTTGTGAGTTCAATCCTTGAGGGGGCCATTTAGGGATCTGGGGCAAAAATTGGGAATGGTCCTGCTTCAAGCAGGGGGTTGGACTAGATGACCTCCTGAGGTCCCTTCCAACCCTAACCTTCTATGATTCTATACCTTAAATGACTGCTTCTTGGAGCAGCCAGTCCTGGAACCCACAAGAGGAGAGGCAATTCTTGATTTAGTCCTAAATGGAGCACAGGGTCTGGTCCAAGAGGTGAATATAGCTGGACTACTTGGTAATAGTGACCATAATATAATTAAATTTAACATCCCTGTGGCGGGGAAAACACCACAGCAGCCCACCACGGTAGCATTTAATTTCAGAAAGGGGAACTACACAAAAATGAGGAGGTTAGTGAAACAGAAATTAAAAGGTACAGCGCCAAAAGTGAAATCCCTGCAAGCTGCATGGAAACTTTTTAAAGACACCATAATAGATGCTTAACTTAAATGTCTACTCCAAATTAAAAAAGAGAACCAAAGAAGTGCCACTGTGGCTGAACTACAAAGTAAAGGAAGCAGTGAGAAGCAAAAAGGCATCATTTAAAAAGTGGAAGATAAATCCGACTGAGAAAAATAGAAAGGAGCAACACTCTTGCAAATGAAGTGTAAAAATATAATTAGGAAGGCCATAAAAGAATTTGAAGAACAGCGAGCCAAAGACTCCAAAAGTAATAGCAGAAAAAAATTTAAGTACACCAGAAGCAGGAAGCCTGCTAAAAAACCAGTGGGGCCACTGGATAATCAAGATGCTAAAGGAGCACTCAAAGACAATAAGGCCATTGCGGAGAAACTAAATGAATTCTTTGCATCGGTCTTCATGGCTGAGGATGTGAGGGAGATTCCCAAACCTGAGTCATTCTTTTTAGGTGACAAATCTGAGGAACTGTCCCAGATTGAGGTGTCATTAGAGGAGGTTTTGGAACAAACTGATAAACTAAACAGTAATAAGTCACCAGGACCAGATGGTATTCACCTAAGAGTTCTGAAGGAACTGAAATATGAAATTGCAGAAGTACTGACTGTAGTCTCAAAAAGAAAAGGAGTACTTGTGGCACCTTAGAAACTAACCAATTTATTTGAACATAAGCTGTAGCTCACGAAAGCTTATGCTCAAATAAATTGGTTAGTCTCTAAGGTGCCACAAGTACTCCTTTTCTTTTTGCGAATACAGACTAACACGGCTGTTACTCTGAAACCTGACTGTAGTCTGTAACCTATCATTTAAATCAGCTTCTGTACCAGATGACTGGACGATAGCTAATGTGATGCCAATTTTTAAAAACAGCTCCAGAGGTGATCCCAGCAATTACAGGCCGGTAAGCCTGACTTCATTACCGGGCAAACTGGTTTAAACTATAGTAAAGAACAAAATTGTCAGACACAAAGATGAACATAATTTGTTGGGGAAGAGTCAACATGGTTTTTGTAAAGGGAAGTCATGCCTCACCAATCTCCTAGAATTCTTTGAGGGGGTCAACAAGCATGTGGCCAAGGGGGATCCAATGGATATAGTGTACTTAGATTTTCAAAAAGCCTTTGACAAGGTCCTCACCAAAGGCTCTTAAGCAAAGTAAGCAGACATGGGATAAGAGGGAAGGTTCTCTCGTGGATTGGTAACTGGCTAAAAGACAGGAAACAAAGGGTAGGAATAAATGGTCAATTTTCAGAATGGACAGACGGTGTCACCCAGGGGCCTATTCTGGGAAAGTCCTATTCAACATATTCTTAAACAATCTAGAAAATGCACTTTCTGCAACTTCAGTGTCTGTAATTAGCAGTGTGAAAACCCAGTTTAAGAAGAGGAAGCCCCCATTAGCAGTAGGTTGCCAGGTCGCCAGTTTTCAAACAAACACCTGGTAGAAAAGGGACCCTCCCCCCGCAATGAGTGAGTGTGGGTGGGTGGGGAAGAGCAAGCAATGGAAGGAGGATGGAGTGAGTGGAGTGGGGTAGGGCCTTGGAGAAGGGGCAGGGGCTGCGTGTTTGGTTTTGTTCGGTCAGAAAGTTGGCAGCCCCTAAGGGATGAAGAAAAGGAGTACTTGTGGCACTTGAGACTAACAAATTAATTTGAGCATAAGCTTTCGTGAGCTACAGCTCACTTCATTGGATGCCTGCAGTATGGGTGTTACCATACACACTGTAACAAGAGTGATCAGGTAAGGTGAGCTCATTGGAGTCTGTTTTTGAAGTTTTTTTGTTGAAGAATTGCCACTTTTAGGTCTGTAATCGAGTGACCAAAGAGATTGAAGTGTTCTCCGACTGGTTTTTGAATGTTATAATTCTTGATGTCTGATTTGTGTCCATTTATTCTTTTACGTAGAGACTCCAATGAGAGACTGCTGAATTGGAATTAATTTGCAAACTGGACACAATTAACTTAGGCTTGAATAAAGAGTGGGAGTGGATGTGTCATTACACAAAGTAAAATTATTTCCCCATGTTTATTCTCCCCCCCCCCCCACTGTTCCTCACAGGTTCTTGTCAACTGCTGGAAATGGCCCACCTTGATTATCACTACAAAAGGTTCTCCGCCCCGCCCGCCAGTAATAGCTCAACTTACCTGATCACTCTGGTTACAGTGTGTCTGGTAACACCCACTGTTTCATGTTCTCTATGTATATAAAATCTCCCCACTGTATTTTCCACTGCAGGCATCCGATGAAGTGAGCTGTAGCTCACGAAAGCTTATGCTCAGATACATTGGTTAGTCTCTAAGGTGCCACAAGTCCTCCTGTTCTCTTTCCGCCCCTCCTCCACGTTTTGCGGTCCCTGTGCCAGAGTGGCTGAGGAGGAGCGGCAGGTGGAGCAAAGCGGGGCCATCCCTGGTGAGGGGGGTGCAGGCCTTGGGGCGTGGGGGGGACAGACTCTGGCTGGGGCAGTCCCCGCGCAGTCCCTCCCTGCTCCAGCAGTTGCTAACACTTTCCTCGCTGTCTGGCTCTTTAAGGTCAATTTAAAACAAGACGCGCCACTTGGCGAGTGCCCAGCCAATGAAAATGGCGGGTAAGGGAGATCACGCCCCCCGTGTATTTTGGCCCGCCCGCCGGCCGAGAAGCCATTTCTCCCATTGGCTGAGGGAGCCGATTTTTAAAACGCTGTGCACCGCCCTTAGCAACCGCATTCAACCTGGCTCACTGATTGGCTTCCGACTGGCCAATCGCAAGCTGCCTCCTGCCAGGGCCGCAGTTTTCAAATCTACGTTGTGCAGCAGCAGCCACAGCTCTTGGGCGGAGGCCGGATCGGGCCGGGATCGGGGCCGGGCGCTGAGAGGCCAGGTGAGTTCCGGGACTGGCGGGTCACCTTACCCCCCCGCTGGCCTGCACTTTCCGGGCCCCGGCTCGCTCTGCCCAGCCCCGCACTGCCCGGGGTGCCAGCGTCCCTGACCCGCATCAGTGCAGCCCGCGTTGCGCCTTCCCTCCGGCATGTGGCCCGGGCAGACTTGCCCTTGTCCTTCCTGCGGCCTGCGCTTCCTCTCGGCTTGCTGCTGCCGCCCCTTCCCTGAGCGTCGCCTGCGAAATCGCTGTGGGGTTGGCAGGGAGCTTCGGCAGCTGCTGATTGCTCCCTCCCAGGGCCTGCAGTCCGCCGTGGGCTGACACCGAGCCGTGCTGGGGGGAAAGAGCAATTTATAAGGGTTCAGGGTTGATTACATAATGGGTGTGTGTGTTCCAGATTCCTTTACTCTGAGCCAAAGTTCAGTGACTCCGGGAGAAGGTGCAAATTCAGATCTCTTGTGGCTGGGGGCAGCTGGATGGTGATGAGATTTGTACTGGCCTCCTTTCCCTTGCTGGGTGCTACACTAACCCTGGCTGGCACTCCTCTGATTGGATGGTTTTATTCATAATATGTCTCCAAACAGCAGCTCAGTAATTTCTGTCTATGTGGATTAGCTAACTCAGTTGTGTCTTTTGAATCTGTTGGGTGGATATTGCAAACCAAGCCAGTTGTGATGTGTAGCCATTGTTCCTGTTTTACTACAGACCTTTTGGGAAATCCAGGTTTCTGAGCCAGGTTGGAAGGTCCTGGAAAACCTAATCCCAGTTGCTAAAATGATAGCATGTTTTCCACCAAGTACCCTATTATTAAAGGTTTCAGAGTAGCAGCCGTGTTAGTCTGTATTTGCAAAAAGAAAATGAGTACTTGTGCTCAAATAAATTTGTTAGTCTCTAAGGTGCCACAAGTACTCCTATTATTAAAGCACCTGAGATGTGTCCCTGGCTTGATGTGCTATGGCTCTTGGCTATAATTAACCTTGTTGACCTAGAGCACACATTCCAGGGCTGTCTTTGGGAAGGGGGTGGGAATGAAATGTGCTAGTGGAATGACTGCTTGATGGCACTGTAGGAAAGTGTTCTCTCCGTTTGCCCCCCTTCCATCAATTTAACCAGAGGACAAAAGTCCATACTTACCTTCCCACACAACTCCCATGACCTCAGTACAGTCACATAAAGCATGGATTTGGTTCCAAGCATCCTTAGTTTAAAGGGGAGGAGGGTAATGTTGACAGTCCCAAAATGTCACTGCATGGACTTCTGCCCTTAGGTGGCTCAGACCGGCTACTTAATGCAAAAACAAACATGCAAACAGCTACAGACCTGGACCCGGACTGTGGAGCCTTTCACATCTAGGTTGCTAGTTCACATCCAGCCTGGCAGGCAGGTGCTCAGCTGTTGTGGGGATGGGCTCATTACAACTGTTTGAGATCTAGCTACAGTGTCAAAATTGTTCTTGTCTAGTGCCTGGGTGGGGGGAGCGTGTCTCTGTCCAGCTCCTAGTGAGGTGGGGGGCCCACTCACAATCCATATCCGCTGACACTAATGAGGCCTATTCTATGTCAAGGTTGAAGTGCATTGGCTGGGGCATTGTGAGTGGGTAGCTTGCCATGCTGGTGCCCATCTGTACCTGTTCTGTGAGTAAATAGAGGCCAATCAGTCTCCAGGGCTGATAATCCAGCTCCAAAGCCATACAGACAGTTGCTTTGCCCTCCTGTCTCCCCCTATCTTAAGGCAGTGAGGCCTAGTGGATAGAGCACCCAGGAGACATGGGTTCTAGTCCCAGCTCTGCCATGGGATTGCTGGGTGACCTCAGGCAAGTCAGTTCACAGCCCTGTGCCTCAGTTTCTCCATCTGTAAAATGGTGGTCATGATGCTCCCCTCCTGGCTGTGTGATTTATGACTGAAAATTAAGAGCTGGATGTTGGCCAGTATATAGATGCTGGGAAAGGCTTTGTAACATGCACTCTGAAAATGGCTGCTGAGCAGGAAGGGGGACCCACATATCAGGATTCATTTGTGAAGGGGTGATGTCACAGTGGCCACTGGAGTCAATGGAAACTGTTACAGCCTAGTGCTCTCTGTAGTGACAGGGTGCGGTCTGGGCTGTACATGGGAGAACAGCAGAGCTGGTGGGAGCTTGTCTGGAAAGTCACTCTAGGTTGGGTTGTCGTCATGGCTTAGGTCTCCAGAACAAAAGGCTTTTCAGCTCCTGTGGGCGTGAGCTATCCCTACCCTGATCTGTTGGTTTGTGTTCCCTGGAGCTACACCAGGTGTTGGGATTGGCGCTGCCAAAGGCACTGAACACGCTAGGCCCTTAACATGCTGGGGTGATTTTGTCTGGCTCCCTAGCATGAGCAGATCTCCTCTGCATCAGACTGACTGGAAGACAGGTAAAGATGGGCTGCTCTAGCTTCCCCGAGTGCAAGCCAATGGGGTCTCTGTTTCCTAGAGGAGGGGGTGCAAACTGCAGAGAGGAACTAGCCAGATACACCAGCTGATAGGAGCAGCTGTAGAAGCAGCCAAGGCAGGGACCTTCAGACATCCAGAGACCTTTCTGGAGTTCTCATTGGACTACTGCTCCAACCCTCTTCCTCAGTCTCTTCATCTTCGCTTCTCTCCACACTACCACTCTAACCATCTTCTCCCCTGCACCCTCCTCACCTTCCCTTTTCTTTCCATTTAATCATGGGACTAACATGCTATTTGTTGCCATTACATGGTTCACTCAGCTGGTGTTCTATCCCTTCCCCCCTGTATAGATTACAAGCTCTTTGGAGCGTGGACCTTCTGCTGTTCTGTTTATATGGCACCTAGCACAATGGAGTCCTGATCTTGGATGCTCTTTAGGCACATTAATAATATCTGCTTTCTCCCAGCCCTACCTCGCATGTCACTACTTCGGTGCAACCACGCTTCCAGCTGGGCCCTAACTGCCAGCCCTCTGGCAGAGTGATGGGAGGGAGGAAGAAGCAGAGCGGGATAGACTGAATTAAATCTGAATTGTAACTAAATATCCTATTTTGGGGGCCAGGGAGCAAAGGTCCTACAGTGGGTCTTAGATCTGGATCTTCCGCTGGACAGCTTGCTGTCACCAGGTTGGCACTGGCCTGCTGGTGTCCCATTCATCATGTCCCTCAACAGCCAGACAACCCTGAGGGAGAAGTGGCTGGTTCTCTGCAGTGCTGCAGGTTAGGGTCTGCAGGGGTACATGAGTGTGTCCAGGGATTTTTTTTGGCATGCTCCCCTCCTCTGTTACCTCCCTAATGCCTGCATCATCTTCAGCACCTCCAATGCTCCGGATGGATAGACTTGCCTGCAAACTGCTGCTGAAAGCCCCAATCTTCCCCACCCACCACCCCCAACAACCAAACCCACCTGCCAGCATCCTTCCTGCCTTCCTGTTGCCTCAGCCCTCCTGCTACCCCATGGGCCCATGGACAAAGGCCCCAGCCTCCTTCCCGGCCTTCGGAATGCTTCCAGTTGTTATTTCCATGAGACCCCAGTGGCATTCAAAGAGTTAAATAGGGAGTATGCTCACTCTGGCTTGCATGCTCCTAAGCCCTAGCAGTGGTTCTTTCCCGCCTCACATGAGAAGGCCCCCAGACTAGCTCTGCTTCTGTGCCACTCGCCTTCCTCAAAGCAGCTTCGCACCAGTGCAGGGGCCCAGGGGAAATGCTGCCATGGAGCCATGGCAGGGCAACCGTTACTCTAACAGGATCCTGCAGAAGCTGTTTCATCCCGTTGCCTTTTCCCCATGACAATAGGGTGGTTCTTGTTGCATTGCTCCCCAATCAGAAGGTAATGGAATGGGGGTGGCCACGACCCAGGGTCCTTTGGACTGAAAGCTGTGGAGAGAGGTGGCGTTAGCCTGGAGAAGCAACGGTGGCTCCAGTAGCACCTGAAAAACCAGACCGTGAGGGGTGAGGCTGGGGGGTGGGGAGGCACTGCTTCCCAGCTTAGCCTTCCCAGGGAGTCGCTGAGAGCTGTGGGAGGTGGTGGATTCTGTTTGATCCCAAAGGGCTACTCTCTGCCTGTGAGGAGTTTACATGTATTAAAGGTAGTGTCTGAGCTGCTGCTAAAGTCCTTGAGGCAGAGGTTTGCAGTCACTGCTCTGTGGTCTGGATGATAACAGATGGGAGTATGGATAGAAAATAAACCCATGTCTCCTAGCGCTGCTCACTGGGTGCCCTTGGGCTAATCCTTTCCCCTCCCCATGCCTCAGTTTCCCCATCTGTGAGGTGCGGGTGAAGGCTGTTTGCCTGCCTCATGAGGGAGGCTGAGGTCTTGAGTCTGTAAAGTGCATTGAGATCATTAGTCAGCATTTTGGGGGCATCTCTCGCCTCTGTGTGCAGGTGTGCTTGGGCGGAGGCTGACGGGAGAAGATGCCAGTGCCACGCAACTCCAAGACCACGGGCAGTAAACAGCTCCGGCCTGGCAAAGCAGGAGCAGTGGAAAATGCCAGACCTGAGAAGGTGAGTCTGTGGGGCTAGTAATTTCCTCCTGCCCCGCTGGGAGCTGGGGATGTGGATACATATGGATCGCTCGCTTCGGGGGTTGCAATGGGGCCTTTGCTGGTAAAGGTGCGGGCTCGTCCCTGGAGTTTGGAGACCACAGGGAAAAGGTGGCTTCTCCCTCTTCTAAGATTTGGGCCAAGATTGGTCCCAGCACTTCAGTCGTGTTAATGCTTTAAAGCTCCGGGCTGGCCCCTACAGAGCTTCAGTCTGGCCTGTTGCCCTTTGGGCAATTCACGCAGCCTCAAACCCTGTCTGTAAGCTGGGGTCTAGCCTGCCCTCACTTTCCCCCTCAATTGGGTTTGGTGAGGCTGATACATCAGATTCAGCTACTGTGGCATTGTGGGGCAGACCTATCACAGCTGGAGCTGTGAGAATACGTGACGCTTCCACACCCACCTCGACTGGTGGTATCTGAAAGTTGGTATCTTCGGTGCCATGTCCCTTGCTCTGGACATGGCTGCCAAGGGAAGGGTGGCAGAGGAGCCCACGCTTGGTGAGGTTGGGTCCAGCCTGCCATCTCAATGATCTGCTCCTTGCTCTAGGAGGAGAGCTGTCAAGCAAAGAGGTCCCCGTCCTCACCCCAGGGGGCACCCAAGAAGAGGTCTGCCTTCGGAGACCTCACTAACGTAAGGACACAGCACTGCTGCAGGGACTGGGGAGGAAGCTTGTGGGGGAGCTGGATGGGCAGGGTTCCTCTCTGAGCTGAATGTTTCATTTCTACCTTGTGTCCCCCTGTCCTGTTGTCTGGTCTTGTATGGTGCTGACTCGTGCATGGGCAGGGGTGTGGGGGACTAGGGGTCCTGATGCCTGGCCCACTGCTCTGATATAAAGACCATGCTCCCATATATTAGTCCTTACACTCTGATCAGGGAACAAACTCTTCTTCCGCATCCCAGCCCTGTGCTCTAACCACTAGACCATGCTGATGTTAACCTTAAAATATTTTCCCTGCTAAGACTGGCGGGCTCAACATCCAGTGAAACTTCACAACTATCAATAGCCTGCAGGCAAACCAGGCAGCAAACCTGTTTGCTTCGGAGGGACTAGCTCCTTTCATTGGCTTCCCTGTATTGGACGTGCTCCTACACCTCCCCAGGGGTCCCTCTAGACAGTGCATGTTGCAGTGTACTGCTTAAGGAGCATTGTGACCGAACTTCCTGCCACAGAGGGAGCTGGTCACCCCTCAAACAGAGTGCAAAGCTTGGATTTCCATCCCTGCTGGAAGCCATCTGGGTTACAAGCTGGATTTTTCAGCTTGGAAAAGAGACAACTGAGGGGGGATGTGATAGAGGTCGATGAAATCATGACTGGTGTGGAGAAAGTGAATAAGAAAGTGTTATTTACCCCTTCATGTAACACAAGAGCCAGGGCTCACCCAATGAAATTAATATGCAACAAACAAAAGGAAGTATTTCTTCCCACGATGCACAGTCAACCTGTGGTACTCCTTGTCAGGGGATGTTGTGAAGGCCAAAAAAGAATTAAATAAGTTCACAGAATATAGGTCCATCAATGGCTATTAGCCAAGATGGTCAGGGATGCAACCCCATGTTCTGGGTGGCCCTAAGCCTCTGCCAAAATCTGGGACTGGACAACAGGAGGTGGATCACTTGATACATTGCCCTGTTCTGTTCACGCCCTCTGAAGCACCTGGCACTTGCCACTATCAGCTAGATGGGCCATTGGTCTGACCTAGGATGGCCATTCCTATGTTCTTGTGCCATGATTGTATGGGAGATTTTATTAAAAGTTTCCAATATTTCCACTTTCCGTTGCTGCTGAAAGTTCCCAGTGGTTAACATGTTGTATCTCTGTGGTGACTTGTGCTGATCTGCAGAGAGAGTTCAGGCTCTAGACACTAAAACTCACATTTGATCCCCACAGGCCTCTTTAGAGTCAGGGCATTGGATAACAAGGTGCTCATCTGTGCTCGTCCAATCCCAGGGGGCCTCAGCAAGTAAAGCTGCCAAGGACTTTAGCTTCAGCATCCCAGACCTTGAGCTCCTCAAGATGGGAGCTCTCCTTCTGTAGTACTTGGAGTCATGGGAGCAGAGCTCCAGTCATTGCAAGACCCAAACCTGGTTGACCAGGAGTCTGGGAAATCAGGGCTCCACAGCACTGTAAAAACCCCATTTTGCTTAACCCCAGTTCCTGGTGCTCCTGCCTAGCCAGAGTACGCTGAGCTCTCCTGGCACAGTGCCTTCCTGAATCCCCCCTCAGTGTTTGTCTGATTGTCAGATGTTCCCCCAACGCTGTTTGTTGCTAAGTGAAGCTTTACAGAGCTCCTGGCACCCACTGCCATGGGCAGGCTTGTCTGAGTGGTGCAATGCTGGGGAGCCTGGCCAGGCTGCCCCTCTGTGTGTCATGCTGTGTTCCCAGCATTGCCCTCTCACCTGCCAGGCTCACAAGAACCAGGCTGGCCTGAGGAAGAAGGATGCCACGAAGGCAGGTCCCAGGAAGGCACAGAAAGGCACAGCTGCTCTGGGGGTCTTGAAGAACAATGAGATCAACTTGAAAAAGTGAGTAACACTCTGTGGGTCAGCCCTGATGCAGCCCCAGCGTCGCCCACCCCTTGCAGCTGAGCTGGGGTCCTTGCTCTGATGGATGCGCATTTACCCTGTTATCGGAGCCGCTGTCCCTCTGGCTAGCACCATTACTGGCTCGCACAGTGCTGTCACTTTCCAGGCTGCAGCCCAAGGGGACCCTCTGGCAGAGGGTCAGTCTCCAAAAGCTTAATGTCTCTCTGTGCCAATGCTTCTTGGCTCTCAGGGTCTCTTGGTGGAGCTGGGGCCTCTGATGGCAGGACCTTTGCCAGCTGGGAGGGTGGGGTGTCCTCGGAGAGGCTTTCGCCATTGGGAATGTGCTCAGCCCACCTGTTGGCAGACTCTGCGGCCATGGTGAGCTCCCCTCCAGAGGGGAACTAGGAGGATAGCTGAGAAAATGGAGTGGGAGAAGCTGCAGGCCAGGCCAGGCCAGGCCCCCAGTGTAAAATGGGGTAGAGGAACATCCCTCCATCCTGGCTGGCTGATGCACAGGGGAGAAGGGAAATCCTAAGGGATGTGGCTGCAGCTAAAGGCAAATAGGAAGCTGGGATGTGGAAGGAAGGGGTGTTGCTATGTGGAAAATAGTCTAATGCCATTATATATCGATGGGGCGTGCTGCCCACGGATGCTGGGCAGTTATTATCACCCTGTCTGAAAGGAGATGGCAGACGCATGTGTGTGTGTCTCCTTGATGAGAAGATTCAGGGTCCTGGAAAAACTCGTAGGAAGAGAGATGGGGATTGTGTGCCTTGGAGAGGAGACTAATACTAGGGGATGTGAGGCGGATGTAGAAAGGGAGTGGTACAGAGGGGACAGATGGGAGATCCTTGTCATCCTAACACAAGGACAAGGGGACTTCAATGGGACTGAAAGCCATTCCATTTAAAACTGCTAAAGGAAAATGCCTTTTACATACAATGCACAGTTGGCCTGTGGAACTCTGTCACAAGATCTCATGTAGGCCAAAAGCGTAGTGGAATTCAGGGAAAGTCTGGGTGTTGATGTGGATAACGGGAACCTTCATGGTGGTGATAGTCAAGATAAAATATTGACAGGGCTGTAAAGCCTCCTGCTTCAGGGTATCAGCCAGTCATGGACAGGGAAGACATTTCCCTCATGGGCAGGTGTCTTTGTTCACTTGGGGGGTTTCTTGCCCTGCCTCTGAAGCAGCTATTACAGGGTGCTATTGGAGAGAGGATCCTGGGCTCCCGGACCCTGGTCTGATGTGATCTGGTGATTCCTGGGGCACCAACACCCCCCAACCTCTTTCTGAGATCTAGAGCCAGAGACTCCCCAGGCTGCCCCTGAGCCTGGCCTTTTGCAGTGTCTGACCCGCTCTTGGCTGCTTCTGTTAGGGCAACGAGGAAAACGCCCCCAGATGAGGCATCTGCTGAGCCCAAACTGGTTCCCAAGAATGACCCGGTGCTGGAGGAGCCAGCGCCCGTGCAGGTCAGTGGAATTGGGTGCCCACTGCCAACCTAGTGGCCCCTGGGAGGGCGATAGGCCTGAGCAGCACATGGGGCTCAGCTGGTATTCTGGCATTGCATTCCTCACAGGAGGCAAGTGTCCATGCCTCACCCTGTCCCTAGAGGGCGCTCGTTCACCTCTTCCTGGGGATACCGGAACACTGCCTGCAGTTGCTGCCTCAACTGCTCACCCTGTAGGGGGACTGAGCCTCTGGCCCTGTCCATCTGCGTGCGTGAAGCCAAGCCACACCTTGCCCCCTCCCCAGCTGCTGGGCTACACAGATGGGATCTGGGGGCTAATTTCCCCTGAACGCTGTGGGGGACAGGTCTGCTCCTTGCAGGCCACATAGGCAACCTGCTCCAGAAAAGTCCCGCCAGGTGAGCTGGGAGAGCAGCACGAGAGGTGTTGCAGAGCAGGATGAAGCGCAGTGACAGGGCTTGCAGCGCCGGCTGTGTTCCAGGCCGCGGTTTCCACATCGCTGTGGACGCTCCTCTGCTAGCTGAGAGAGGTGCGTTGGCAAAGCAGCCTGGGGCCGGCAGCCCAGCGCCTGACCAGCCATCGCTCTCACTGCCTCCTTGTCACAAGCGCACGGGACTCCTCTCTCGAGGTACCTCTGGGACCCCAGAGCTATCCCCCAACCCTCTCTCCTTCCCCGCAGGCGCCTGCCATTGAGGACATTGACAAGGAGCAGCTGGGCGACGCTTACGCCAGCGCCGAGTACGCCAAGGAGATCTTCAATTACATGAAGGAGAGAGAGGTGTGTGGTGCTTGGGGAGGGCACAGGGATCTCAGCTTTGACCTTCTCTCCTTCTTCCTCTGCTGGACTGGCCCAGCCTCTCGGAGCTCGCTGCCTCGACGCCCTGGGGATGCCAGGCTGGATCCAGGGGGCATCAGGCACAGGAAGGAGCTAGAATGCCAGGCTGAGGCCTCTAGAGTCTGAAAGGGTGAGGGATAGCTCAGTGGTTTGAGCATTGGCCTGCTAAACCCAGGGTTGTGAGTTCAATCCTTGAGGGGGCCATTTAGGGATCTGGGCCAAAAATTGGGGATTGGTCCTCCTTTGAGCAGGGGCTTGGACTAGATGACCTCCTGAGGTCCCTTCCAACCCTGATATTCTGTGATTCTATGAAGTCCCGTTGTCTCCAGAGAAGAGAGTGCAGCCCCCTCCAGTGCATTTGTCTTCCACATTTCATGGCATTGCAAATGGGGGGCTGGTGCATTGGGAGGGCAGGCGGGTTGCACCTTAGCACTTGAAGCATAAAGCTTGATTTCCAGAAGCCCTTGACTCATGTCCTGGCTGGCTTGGCTCAGGCTTTCGCTCTTTCCAAGCAGGCAAACTAGCTCCAGGCAGCCTGTTGCATACAGCTCTCTGTTCCCCCTGCCCGCTCCGCGCAGCCTCCCTGGAGCCCAGGGCTCTCCTGGCAGGAGGCTGGCTAGTCCTGGGCAGGCTGACGGCCACTCTGTCCATGGCAGTGAATCTCCTTGAGAAACCCTGGGCAGGCCCTGGTGGCCATTTCCCCTCTGGCCGTGCTGCTCGCTGGCCCAGCGGGGGAAGCAGGCTGGGCTCCTAGCTCACCTTTGCACGGTAAAGCCCAGTTACTGCTGCTCTCCTTGCAGCATTGTCTGTGCGGATGGCACCTTCTGGCAGGAACTGTTCCCCCAGCCACTAATCCCTGCTGGGGGCCATGGGTGCCCCTTCCCTTGATGTAGCAGGGCTGGCTGGCCCCAGGAGGGATGAGTAGCGTGGGGTAGGATCAGCTGGGCTCTGGCATCCAGCCCATCACGAGAGCTGGAGCCATTGCAGAGACACAACCTGGCTTGGGCGGGGGGTAGGACCCTCCTATGTCAACAGTGGTGCTGAGGGTCTGTCCCAGGGAGGCCCTGCCATGACAGCGGCAGCTCCTGGCTATGGTGCCATGGAGAGGGCTTAGCAGCCTGCCTGCAGGATGGCAGGGCCATGGACTCAGCCTCTCCAGGCCCCTGCCCGCATGCTACAGTGGGTGGGCTTCATTCACTAACAGCCTCTCTGCGGCTCCCTTGGCAGGAGAAGTTCTTGCTCCCAAACTACATGGAGAAGCAGTACGACATCAGCAGGGACATGAGAGCCATTCTGGTGGACTGGATGGTGGAGGTCCAGGTGCGCACCTGCGTTCCTTTGGGGGGAGGGAGAGTACGAGCTGCCAGGAGAGCGCCAGCGTGTGCACAGTGTCTGTAACACAAACCCCAGCCAGCTGGAGGTGGGGCAGACCAGCCCTCCCTCCCCTGTGGGCTTGAGCAGGAGCCACGTGGAGGAGAGAAATCCCACAAACATTCCCCCCCCCCCCCATGTGGCTCGGCTGCACGCAGCTGTGAACCTAGCTTGTGGCAGGGGTGAAAGGGCTGTGAGTGGAGAAGGGATTGCAGAAAGGGGGCTGCAGGCCAGGGGGAGGAAGCCGCTTACTGTGTTTCCACGCCGTCCTTGCGGGGGGGGCGGTAACCTCGTGGAGACGCTGGCCCTGACTCTCCTCTGGACGTACGTCAGGAGCCAGCCCTGGAGTCTGGAGAGAGGAGGAACAGCCTGGCGAGTCAGACAAGTGGAGCACCAGGGACCCTTCCCTGTGCCAAACGACACTGATCTGTGCCTGAGCACTTGGGGTGGGCAGCCTGGGGCAAAGCAGCAGACGCGACCTTCGCCCCCGGGCTGGGAATGGGAAGCATTTTCCCCTGGCTGCTAAAACAAGTCCCAGCCTGCATGAGGGCAAGTCTCAGGAGCAGAGCAGTGAGGGGTGCTGTTGCCCCTTGCCCTGAGTCTGCTGCATGGGGCACTTGCCTGCGGAGGGCAGCTGGGGAACGTAGCAAACCCTGAGTGCCTGCTCCCAGTGTGGGTCACACTGGCTGGCATGTGCCATTCCATCTGTGTCTCCCCCAGGAGAACTTTGAGCTGAACCATGAGACGCTGTACCTGGCGGTGAAGCTGGTGGATCACTACCTGGTGGAGGTGGTGAGCATGAGGGACAAGCTGCAGCTCATCGGTTCCACGGCCATCCTCATCGCTTCCAAGTTTGAGGTGACCCAGCTCTGGCCTGGGCAGAGAACTGCGGGGTGTTGGGGGCATCCTGGCTTGTCGGCAGAGGGTAACACATCCCTATGGCCTGCCCCTTGGAACACACTGTGTGGCTGGGTAAACTTGGCTCCAGATCCCTTCCAAACATGGCTAATGGGCCCTTCATGCCAGGCTCAGAGAGGGACACACATGGAGCATGCCGTGCAGTCACATCATAGCCCCCACTCAGCTCATGTGGCTAAGGCCATGGTACAGCGATTGGCTGTTGCTGCTCGAAAGGCCCCAGTGCCAGAAGAGCCGTGAGGGGGTGGGCAGGCTGGGATCAAGGGAGTGGTGGGCTGGAATTCACCCCTTGGATCCTAGTTAGCCCTTGGACAGATCCTACTGGTTAGCATCTCACCTTTAACACAAATCCCTGGGAGCGTGTGCTGGTGTGAATAGGGCTGTACCAGCAAAGGGGGGGAAGATCAGGCAGTTGGGACATTCCAAATGCTAAAGCTGCCCCATGAACTTGGACCTTGGTGCACATCCTATGGACCGAGTGTGCTGCGATAGCTGCCACTGAGCAACTAGCCTGAACAAGGGAGGAAGGGCTGCATGGATCGCTCCATAGCATGGCGGCGGTAATGTTACGCCTGACTTGAGAGCGTTGGAGCCATGACGCAGGATTAACTTGAGTTTTTGTGTTTAATTTCCTCGCCGAAGAAGGAAACAGGAAGTGGGGGGGAGTCCCAGGGAGAGAATGCTGCCACTGGTGACAGGGCTGATATGCTTTTTGATCCCACAAGTGCTGGTTAAAGCATTCCAATGCACTGTGCTTGGGAATGGAGCCCAGCTGTTCCAGGCACTGGCAGTTTGTTGGGACACCATCCACACCCTATTCTGTAGCCAAAAATCAAACCAAGCCGGAGAGATGTGTCTCCCCCCCCCCCCCCCGACTTTCCCATCACCACCACCTTGGCATTATGGTGAAAATCCCCAGCCTGAAAGGTGAAAGTTTGGGCAAGTTACCCAGGTGGGGAGACTGGGGTAGGGCTGGTCAAAAATTTCCCAATCAATCAAATGCCCCAAATTGATATTTCAATCCAGATATACTGCTGCAGTGCCTTGTGGGAATTGTTGGTGGGTTGTCTCCTGCTGGATTTTCCGCTATGGTCTAGCTCCCTGGTTGGACTACATCTCCCATGATGCACTGCCTCCCCTTTCTAAGAGGGGAAACTTTGGGGCATCCTGCAAGATGTCGAGCCCACCCTATAGAGGAGAACCAGGAGCATGAGGCACCTGAGCTCTAACTCCCATGAGGCACTGCAACGGCATTTCCCCAATAAAATCTTTCGATTTTGAATTTTTGCTGAAAATAAGTTTCCCATGGAAAACTTGGATGAAAGTGAAGTGCTCTGCATCGGCCTGCCCCGTCTTCAATGTGCATCACTGCTTGGTGCCATCTGCAACGATCATTTGGCCCATCACTGAAATGCAGCCACCTCTGGAACAGTGGCGGCTGTTCAACAGCAGCAATACAGGGCAGTTCTGGAGAGGTGTTATCCCATTTGTGACTGCAGGGCTGTCCCTGGGGGGCAGCATGGCCTCATCCAGGTTGAACTCCAGCCAGGACACCAGGGTTCACATCTCATAGAAGGTGCCAGTGTGTTTTTAAAGAGCCAGAAGGGAAATCTTCCAAAAAGTGGATAAAGGGATTGGGAGCCAAGTCCACTGAAAGTGAATGGGATTCGTGCTCCAAGTTCACCTAGCTGCTTCTGAAAATCTCACCCCAAGGGGGTCAGGGTTTTAGTTTAGCCCTTGCCAGGCAGCTCAGCACAGCGCCCCCTAGGGACTGGGGCAGCACGGGCCTGGGTGTAGGTGGGGCTGAGCGTTTCTGTGGCTGTTCCCCTTTAGGAGCGCTGCCCCCCATGTGTGGACGACTTCCTCTACATCTGTGACGACGCCTACAAGAGGGAGGAGCTGATTGCCATGGAGATGAGTATCCTCCGCACGCTGAAGTTCGACATCAACATTCCCATCCCGTATCGCTTCCTGCGGAGGTTTGCCAAGGTGGGGCCTCATTTCTGCCCCTAGCGGGGGATGTGGGTGGTCACAGCTAGAGGCTGGCAGGCGACCTCGATGACACCCTCCGCCACCAGCCAGCTGGCACAATCACATTGCGCTGCTGGTGGGGAAATGAGCACAATGTAGGCATAAAGTGCTCTCGTTCATGCTGTCTGCATCGTCCCTACGAGGGGGTGGCGCCCTGGGGACGGCAAAGGCTGCTCCTTTGCCGGAAGGAAAATGCTAGCTTGTCCGAGGGGCTGTAACCAGCAAACAAGCTCTCTCCCTTCTCCCCATCCCCCAGATCCTATCGCTCCTGCCAAAACCTGCCGTCCCTTTCCGCACCACAGTGGCCTGGAGGAAAGTCCCGGCTCAGGGCACTGAGGGGAGCAGAATGAGATGTTCTGTGCCATGCCAGGAGCAGCAATGTCTCTTTCTCCGCCATCCGCTTGCTCTTTGGTCCATGCAGGCCTGGCCATCTCAGTCATGTGGAAGCGCTGGCTGGCTCCTCTGCCCCTGCCTAGTGGTGCCCCCTGCTCTGCCCGACACACCCACAGCAGGAAGCTCTCTTCCGTCCAGGGAGGGGAATCAAGTGCTGGCTTGGCTGTGAGCTCCAGAAGGGACAGGAGTATTTGGCACTCAGGGTGGGAGACGAGCAGGCGTCCAGGCCTGGATGCTGGAGGCTCCTCCATGGAGAGGTCTGGGGGTCTGGATCTGGCTTGTCCCGGCAGGAGGAGCGAGATAGTTGGTCCAGTCCCAGCTGCTTGGCTTGAGTGACCTGGACAGGCAGCCAGGCTGGCTCACTCAGTGACTCTCCCCTTGGGCCATGGGGTGCCTGTGTTCCAGGGTGCTCTGGACCCATCCCCCTTCCTCACCCCCATGCTGAGCACCGACAGGGCCCTTACTGCAGTGAGCTGGCAGCTATCTGCTGGGTGGGACCACCTGCCTCTCCCATGCAGCCAGCGTTGAGCAGGGCTCTCCAGTGCAGACAGTGTGCTCCCCCATGACCATGCCCGCCCTGGCTCTGGGGGCACCTAGGGGAGGCATCTCCCCTTCACTAAGTGCTAAGCAGGGAGGTCTCACCGCAGCTCCTTCCCCTCCCATGGTCCCAGTGCGCTCACGCCAGCATGGAGACACTGACCCTGGCCCGCTTCATCTGTGAGATGACCTTGCCGGAGTACGACTACGTCCAGGAGAGCGCTTCCAAGCTGGCTGCGAGCTGCCTGCTCCTGGCGCTCAAGATGAAGAGCCTTGGCGGATGGGTGAGTGCCCTGCTCTCCTGGCCCTTCCCCATACCAGGCTGTCCAGATTAGCTCCACTGGCCCCAAGGGGCAGGAGGCTGCCCGGAATGGCTTCCCCTTTGGCTGCTGTTGCTGGCTCTCCAGCCAGACGACACTGCTAGTTTCCCCCAGGGACAAGTCGCCAGTCTCTGTTCCTACGGGTGGGCACTGTCCTGGAGCCACTGGGAAAGTGGCTGCAGGAGGGTTGGTCCCAGATCCTGCAGTCTGTGCAGGGAACCCCCAGCCTTGAGCTACTGATGCCCTTTCAATCCTGGATGGGCAGGGAAGCCCCACCCCTTCCGCTTCTCCTTTGGTCCTGCCTCTAATAGCTAGCTACACGTGAGCCTGTGGGGCCCAAGTTCCTAACCCTGTTGAGTCCCACGCCTGCTCTCCAGCTCCCACCTTCCAGAGGGTGCAGGGCCTGGGGTAGGGGCAGCTGTACTGGGCAGCCCCTGGTACCTTCAAGGGCAGTTAGAGAAGGGGGTAGCTCACCGCACTCTCCAAGCCGGGCCCTCAGCAGCCTCAGGAGTGGGGTTTGCGCTACCTTCTCATCCTCTATAGCTGGCCCCACAGGCAAGGGGAGAAGGATGTGACATTCTTGTCCAATGCTTCCTGCCTGGCAGCTGACTCTGGTGCTTGGCTGCTCCCCCTTTTGGCCACAGTGTCCCTGTTTGCAGATGGCCACCTGCACAGAGGCCATTGCTTTGGCTCCGGGTGGGGACCTGACTGGGCCTGTGTCTGCTCCTTTCTCTCCACGATGACAAGCCAAACTCAGCTGTTATCTAAATTAGGCCAGTGATCCATGTCCTGTCTGCACTGGAGTCCGGCCAAGCAGCCATTATAGGGTCAGGGCATCCCAGGGGTCAGATCTATTCCTGTGTTCTGGAAGAAGCAGTGTGGGGTGTGTGTGCAATGGCGCTGGACCGGGCTCTGAGTCTCTAACACGTTGCAGAGCCCCACGCTGGAGTATTACAGCGGATACAGCTCTCATGAGCTCCATCCGCTGGTGAAGAGGCTGAACTTCCTGCTGACCTACCAGCACGATGACAAGTTAAAGGCAGTGCGCACGAAGTACTCCCACCGGTGAGTGGACTCTCCTTGTAGCGGTGTGTCTGATGGGCTGGGGGCCGGGAGAGTTCTTCCACTGGCCAGCAGGGGGCGCTGCACTGGGCAGCCTGGGGTGGGAGCTGTGAAGCTGTTGCCCAATCTCAATGCCCTGCTGCTTTGGCCCCAGTGCAGTGTCAGCTTCCAAGGGACCATTGTAATCACCTTGTCTGAGCTCTGGCCTGCGCTCTGCAGAAGAACGTTGATCTGCAGCACGGCAAGGGTTGGCTGCCCCCAGTTGCTCTGAACTTTGTCTCTTTAGAGCTAGGTGTGGCTTCTGACACCCTGGGCCTGCTGCATCGAGGGCGGGGGGGAGCAATAGAGCCACCTGGGCTGTTTGGCTGCAGGCTGGCAGAGGCTGGCCCAGCAGGAGCTCTCTGTACTACAGCTAAGGGCTGACCTGCATTCCACAATCTGTCAGTGCTCTAAGGGGTTCTCCCTGGGCTGTGGCTGCTGCAGGGGCAGAGCCAGCAAAACTGCCCTTTACGCTGGAGCCATGGGCCACCCTGGCCTGGAATGTATGCCGCAGGCCTCCGCTGGGGGAGGGGCGGGAGTAGCACCTGAAAGGGAGAGGACCTGCAAAGAGAAATTTGCCCTTTGCTCTGTGTAAAAGGGGCCTGGAAGGCTTGTACACTAGGAGCTCAGGTCCCATGTGCCCAGAAGGACTCCATGGTGGCTGGAGACATGCCAACAGGGACAGGGCATGGGGGTGGGGTTGCTAGACTGAGCACCTCATGCCGATTTAACACCAATGCCTAATGAACTCGTTGGAGAAAGGAATCCTTTGCTAATGACCACAGGCATTTGGCTGGGGCCCAGTGCCCCAGCAGACTTCCCTCAGGCTGGCTGGAGCTCCCGCCCCCCGTACCCTGTCCTATGCTGTGTGCCTCCGCCGGGTGTGCCCCACTAACAGGCCTGTGTCACCTTTTCAGAGTCTTCTTTGAAGTGGCCAAGAGTGCTCCCATGGACATGCTGAAGTTGGAGGTGGCTCTGAAGAGCTAGCCCAGGAGATGGGGGGAGCAGCCCTCCTGGGGGCTGGCAGCCCTGCCCCTGGCTAGGAGGGGTGCACGGCCCGTGTGTAAATATCCTGTACATAGAGATTCGCTCCCTTGGCCCAGATGGGTCTGTACATAGATTTTTTTTTTTTAATGTTAAAGGGGGGGAAAAAATGTAGGAAGTGTTGTTGGGGGACTAAACACATGGAAAATAAGTCAATAAAATATTGTGTATCTGTCCTGCCTGGCAGAGTCTGTTTAGTATTCCCAGCCCAGCAGTGGCGTGAGGTCAGGGCCCCTTGCTGTATAGATACCTAGCAAGACACTCCCTGCCCCCAAGGAACTTGCAGAGGAAATACAGGCCAAAGGCTGGGAGGGTGATGTGTGGCCCATGGTCACACAGCTGGGTGGCGTGCTGTGGGAGGGTTAGCGGGGTTGTTTCTTTGAGGTTTGCTGGGGTAGCACCTGGCCTCCTGTCTATTGTGCAAGACAAGGGACTTACAGCCACAGAGGGGTTCTTCCTGACCCTGCTTCCTGCATCTGAAGCGCCGATAGATGGCTTCTTTCTGGCTGGGTCTCGTATCCCAGCCCCTGGTTCCGAGCTATCTGGATGTACCTGTGACTGCCGCATGGCATCAGTGGGTGCTAGGTGGTAGCACTTTGCAAGCTGCGTGCTGAATGGAGACCCTGCAAACTAGGAGATAGTCTTAAAATGACTCTTCCTCCTTGTGCCAGTATCAGTGAGTCCAACGGATGCGGAGATACTCCTGAAAACCCTGGGAGATTCCGCAGGCACCTGAATTTAGCCTCCAGAATCATTATTGATGAAGAAGCCAGCTTGATGCTCAGATCACAGGGGAAGTAAGGAAAAAAAACCCATGGCATTAAATCATTGTGGAGTTACTGTGGCACATGAGAAATGGGGCCATTTGATTTTAGGCAAAAGCACACCTAAGCCCTACTGGGTTGGACAAATGGTCCATCTAGCCCAGTATCCTGTTTTCCAACAGTGGCCAATGCCAGGTGCTTCAAAGGGAATGAACAGGGCAATTCTCGAGCGATCCATCCCGTCATCCAGTCCCAGCTTCTAGCAGTCAGAGGCTTAGGGACACCAGAGCATGGGGTTGTATCCATGACCATCTTGGCTAATAGCCATTGATGGACGTATCCTCCATGAACTTATCTAGTTCTTTTTTTTAACTCACTTATACTTCTGGCCTTCAAAACATCCCCTGGCGGCGAGTTCCACAGGTTGACGTGTGTTCTGTGAAGAAGTACTTCCTTTTGTTTGTTTTTAAACCTGGTGCCTATTAATTTCATCAGGTGACCCCTAGCGCTTCCTTATTCACCGTCTCCAAACCAGTCATGATTTTATAGACCTCTCTCATATCCCCCCACTATTCATCTCTTTTCCAAGATGAACAGTCCCAGTCTTTTTGATCTCTCCTCATATGGAAGTTGTTCCATACCCTGATCCTTTTTGTTGCCCCTCTCTGCACTTTCCCAATTCTAAAATATCTTGGGTTTTTTTGAAGTGGGGTGACCAGAAAGTATGCAAGGTGCGAGCATTCCACCCTTCTCTGTGTTTCTTGACACCCTCAAAGAATTCTAATAGGGGCATGAGTTTCCTTTACAAAAGCTGGGTTGACTCTTCCCCACCATATTGTATTAATCCATGTGCCTCATAATTCCGCTCTTTACTATAGTTTCAGCCAATTTGCCTCGTCCTGAAGTTAGACTTACCAGCCTGTACTTGCCAGGATCACCTGTGGGCCCTTTTCTAAAATATGGCATCATATTAGCTATCCTCGTCATGTGTTACAGAGGCTGATTTAGGTGATAGGTTGCAAACCACAGTTAGTAGTTCTGTAGTTTCACATTTGAGTGCCTGCAGAACTCTTGGGTGAATACCAGTTGGTCCTGGTGACTTCTTATTTCTAAATTTATCTATTTGTTCCAAAACCTCCTATAATGACACTTCAATCGGGGACAATTCCTCAGATTTGTCACCTAAAATGAATGTCCCGGGGTGGGAATCACCCTCACATCCTCTGCCTGTCCTTTAGAGCACTATGAGCAGTGCTGACTGCTGGGGTATTCAATGTTTTTGTCAAGATCCAAATTTCTTGGTCAAGATCTAGCCAGAGTCCAGACTCCAGAGAAGAAAATAATAAAAGATTTTGGAGTCCATTCAAAAACATGTAGAGTCATAGACTTTAAGATCAGAAGGCACCATTATGATCGTCTAGTCTGACCTCCTGCACAACGCAGGCCACAGAATCTCACCCACCCACTCCTGTAATAAACCCCTAACCTGTCTGAGCTATTGAAGTCCTCAAATCATGGTTTAAAGACTTTAAGGTGCAGAGAATCCTCCAGCAAGTGACCTGTGCCCCATGCTGCAGAGGAAGGTGAAAAACCCCCAGGGCCTCTGCCAATCTGCCCTGGAGGAAAATTCATTCCCGTCCCCAAATATGGTGATCAGCTAAACCCTGAGCATGTGGGCAAGACTCACTAGCCAGACACCCAGGAAAAAATTCTCTGTAAATATCTCAGATCCCACCCCATCTAACCTCCCATCACAAGCCATTGGGCATATTTACTGCTAATACTCAAAGATCAATTAATTGCCAAAATTAGGCTATCCCATCTCATCATACCCCTCCATAAACTTATCAAGCTTAGTCTTGAAGCCAGATATGTCTTTTATCCCCACTGCTCCCCTTAGAAGGCTGTTCCAGAACTTCGCTCCTTTGATGGTTCGAAACCTTTGTCTAATTTCAAGTCTAAACTTCCTGATGGCCAGTTTATATCCATTTGTTCTTGTGTCCACGTTGGTACTGAGCTTAAATAATTCCTCTCCCTCTCTGGTATTTATCCCTCTGATATATTTATAGAGAGCAATCATATCTTCCCCTCAGCCTTCTTTTCGTTAGGCTAAACAAGCCAGGCTCTTTGAGTCTCCTTTCATAAGACAGGTTTTCCATTCCTCAGATCATCCTAGTAGCCCTTCTCTGTACCTGTTCCAGTTTGAATTCATCCTTCTTAAACATGGGAGACCAGAACTGCACACAGTATTCCAGATGAGGTCTCACCAGGGCCTTGTATAATGGTACTAACACCTCCTTATCTCTACTGGAAATACCTCGCCTGATGCATCCCAAGACCGCATTAGCTTTTTTCACGGCCATATCAAATTGCCGGCTCATAGTCATCCTGTGATCAACCAATACTCCGAGGTCCTTCTCCTCTGTTACTTCCAAGTGATGAGTCCCCAGTTTATAACAAAAATTCTTGTTGTTAATCCCTAAATGCATGACCTTGCACTTTTCACTATTAAATTTCATCCTATTACTATTACTCCAGTTTACAAGGTCATCCAGATCTTCCTGTATGATATCCCGGTCCTTATCTGTATTGGCAATACCTCCCAGCTTTGCCTCATCTGCAAACTTTATTAGCACACTCCCACTTTTTGTGCCAAGGGCAGTAATAAAAAGATTGATCCCAAAACCGATCCCTGAGGAACTCCATTAGTAACCTCCCTCCAGCCTGACAGTTCACCTTTCAGTATGACCCGTTGTTGTCTCCCCTTTAACCAGTTCCTTATTCACCTTTCAATTTTCATATCCACCCCATCTTTTCCAATTTAACTAATCCCCCATGTGGAACCGTATCAAATGCCTTACTGAAATCGAGGTAAATTAGATCCACTGCCTTTCCTTTGTCTAAAAAATCTGTTACTTTCTCAAAGAAGGAGATCAGGTTGGTTTGGCACGATCTACCTTTTGTAAAACCATATTGTATTTTGTCCCAATTACCATTGATCTCAATGTCCTTAACTACTTTCTCCTTCAAAATTTTTTCCAAGACCTCGCATACCACAGATGTCAAACTAATAGGCCTGTGGTTACCTGGATCACGTTTTTTTCCCCTTTCTTAAAAATAGGAACTATGTTAGCAATTCTCCAGTCATAGGGTACAGCCCCTGAGTTTACAGATTCATTAAAAATTCTTGCTAATGGGCTTGCAATTTCATGTGCCAGTTCCTTTAATATTCTTGGATGAAGACTTGAGCCCCCTGATTTAGTCCCATTAAGCTGTTCGAGTTTGGCTTCTACTTCGAATGTGGTAATATCCACCTCCATATCCTCATTCCCATTTGTCATCCTGCCATTTATCATTAAAGACTGAGGCAAAGTATTTGTTTAGATATTGGGCCATGCCTAGATTATCCTTAACCTCCACTCCACCCTCAGTGTTTAGTGGTCCCACTTCTTCTTTCTTTGTTTTCTTTTATTTATATGGCTATAGAACCTTTTACTATTGGTTTTAATTCCCTTTGCAAGGTCCAACTCTACATGGCTTTTGGCCTTTCTCACTTTATTCCTGCATGTTCTGACCTCAATAAGGTAGCTTTCCTTGCTGGTCCCTCCCATCTTCCACTGCTTGTAGGCTTTCTGCTTTTTCTTAATCACCACTCTGAGATGCTTGGTCTACAACTCCTGCCTATGAGTTTTTTCCCCTTTCTTGGGATGCAGGCTTCCGATAGTTTCTCCAGCTTTGACTTGAAGTAATTCCAGGCCTCCTCTGCCTTTAGATCCACAAGTTCTTCAGTCCAATCCACTTCCTTAACTAATTTCCTTAATTTTTTAAAGTCAGCCCTTTTGAAATTTAAAAACCCAACTCACAGATCTATTTTTGTTTATCCTTCCATTTGTTTTGAACTGAATTAGCTCATGATCGCTCGAACCAAGGTTGTCCCCTACAACCATTTCTTCTATGAGGTCTTCACTGCTCACCAAAACCAAATCTAAAATGGCATCCCCTTTTGTTGGTTCAGCAACTACTTGGTGAAAGAATCCATCAGCTATCGCATCCAGGAAAATCTGAGCCCTATTATTATTACTAGCACTTGTCCTCTAGTCTATATCTGGGAAGTTAAAGTCTCCCATGATCACACAATTCCCATTAGTATTTACTTCATTAAAAACATTAAAGAGGGCTCTATCCATACCCAAATCAGATCCCGGTGGTCTACAGCACACCCCAAGCACTATCCCAGGGGAGGCTCTAGTAGCTTTCATCCCCAATGTGATTTTTGCCCAGACAGACTCTGTCTTATCCATTCCATCGCCTCTTATTTCTTTACAGTCTACCTCATCATTGATATGCAATGCTACTCTGCCACCTTTGCCTTTATTTCTGTCTTTCCTAAACAGCACATACCCTTCCATACCTGTACTCCAGTCATGACTACTATTCCACCATGTGTCTGTTATCCCTATAATATCTGGTTTCACTTCCTGCACTAGTAGCTCTAGTTCCTCCATTTTGTTACCGAGGCTCCTCGCACTGGGGTACAAACATCTTAATTTTTGCTGTTTGGCTTCGCTCACATTCTTTACTCGATTTACACACAGACATTCTATCGCCAGTATGACCTATTAGACTGGTATCCACACTGCCCTTCCTCCTTATGTCCATTCTCCTACCCACGGCTGTATCCTTTCTTACTTTGTTTTCTTCCCTCTCAGTGCTAAAATCCAGCATGGAGATTACCTGGACATCTCCCGCAGATTCCTAGTTTAAAGCTCTCAATCAGTTGTGCCAGCCTCCATCCTAGAAGTCTATTTCCCTCCCTACTCAGGTGAAGTCCATCCTGAGAGAACAGTCCTCTGTCCATGAATGCCTCCCAGTGGCCATGCATCCCAAAACCCTCCTTATAGCACCACTGCCTGAGCCAGCTGTTGATCATCATAATCTTGTCACATCTTTGTTGCCCTTCCCTAGGCACAGGCAGAATCCCACTGAAGATCATCTGAGCCTCAATTTCCTTAAGCGTCTTCCCCAGCCTGGTATAGTCTCCCTTGATACATTCCAGCGAGAATCTAGCTGTATCATTTGTTCCCACATGAAGGACAATCAGTGGATTCTTTCCTGCTCCCATTAGGATCCTCTTCAGCCTCAGGTCCACATCCCATATTTTAGCGCCCAGCGGACAGCACACCCTTCTGTTCTCTGGATCAGCTCTGGTGACAGACCTGTCTATTCTTCTCAGTAAGGAGTCCCCAATCATGTAGACCTGCCTTTTCCTGTTGATGGTGTGATTCTCCGGTCTATCCCCTACTCCCTCTGGCTGCAAGTCCTCTTGATTCCTATTCTCCCTTGCAATCCTCTGCAACTCATCCCGTATCCTCCTTGGGCTCATATTTGGTGTTATCTCCATTGACTCTTCCCCTCTTCCTATAGGACTAGCTGGTCTTCTCTTCTTCCTTGCCCTCTCACCTTCAGTGACCACCTGCTGTGTCCCTTCTTCATTTTCCAACTCTGCAAACCTGTTCCTGAGCTCTGTTTCTCCTTCACTAGTCAGTCTTTTCCTCTGCCTGGTTCTCTTAGTCACGTGCTTCCACTGTCCACTTTCCTCACCCAGCAGTCTCCCCTCAGCGTTCTTTGGTCCTGCTTCCATCTGTAAATCTGAGCTTTTCCCTTCAGCCTCCTCATGTCTTTGCTCCATCATCTGCTTGACCCTCCCTCCCCCCCTTCTAAACTCAACCAGAGTTTCCACCTGCATCTCCAATCCTCAGATCTTTTCTTCCATCAGGCAGCATTTCATGCAGACAAAACTCTTTTCAGGTACCCCTTGCAGGATTCTGTACATACCGCAGCTTCCACATCCAGTCATCTTCACTGTGTCTTCCACTGCTTGGGTCACTACCACTGCTGCTCTGTATCTGTCACAGCCTTCCCACCTAAGTCCTGTTGGTCCAGGAAACATACACCAACCTTAAACACCCCCACCCACAGCAAAACAAACCCCCAGTGAGCACCACACCACTGCCAGAACATCACACACTCCCTTCACTAGCCTGTCTGTTCCTCTGCCTGGTTCTCCTAGTCTTCCCCCAGCAAACTCCCCTGTTCACAGCTCTGACAACACCTTGCAGCACCATGTGAACTGTTGCAGGGTGAATGCTGCTCCCACCTAGCTCCATCCCTGCTGCCCCATAGCCCAGCCTAGTGCTGCATGTGAGTAACGCACAGAGGGCTCGCTAAGGCTGCAGGTTTGTCACTGCATGGGGCTCAGGGCACTGGGAACCCAGCTCCCTCCCACTGTGGCTAGCTGCAGCCAGCCTGGCTCTGCATGTGGGCTGGGGGAGGCAGAGTTATGGAGTAAAATGGAGCCTGGCTCACTCTGGACTGGAATCGTTTCTAAACTAGACCATGGCTGGAAGCATTAGGAGGGGCAGAACTGGGGCCCTCAACCAGCCCCTCCCATTGCAGTGTTTTGGGTGGTCAATGATGCAAACACCCCAATGCTCCCTACCATAAAGGCTGTGGTAACTACAATCAGCCTGATGGTGTGCAATGCTGGGCAGCCCCCACCCCCATCCGGTGGGGCTGGACTCAGGCTGTTCCTCCAAGGCCTGAACAACACATCAGCGGGTGGCTTCCCAGCACAGTGCCAGGGGTGGGGTGCTACAGGGGGCATGGGGAATAAGTGGGAAGCTGTTCTCTTTAGCTCACGCGTATGAAACAGAGCAATGCTGTTAGGCCAGGGGCTGCTGGTCAGGCCCTGGCCCTCTTGCGTGTGCTGGGCAGGGAGTTACTCAGGTTGAGGTAAACTGGTCTCTAACAATACCAGTTGCCTCCCCTCCCACACTTCTCTATCCAGAGGGACAATAGGCCCCTCTCCCCTATGGTAGCCCTATTACATCTTTCTGTGTTTTGTGTGTGTATACACAGCAGCTAACCCCACATTGTCCTCTGTGACTAGGCCTCCTAGCTACTACCATAATCATTAATAGCCACAACTGCTATGCTTTTTTTCTTAAAGCCCCAGGTCCTGGAGTCAGGGGATCAAGGGAATTGCAGCTATTCATTTTCAAGGTGAGCATCTAGTCATCGGGCTGGGGAGAAGCTTGACACTGACCCCTGAAAGACCCAGGCACCAAATGACCCCCAACATTTATTGTACCAAGATTTTGTGAGTTTTAGGCAGAGCTTATGCTTTGGGGGCCTGGCTTGAGTTTTAAGGGCTGGGGTTGGCCATCTGAGTGGCTCACTTGAAAGCTGAAATGACATTTCTCTGCTCCCCCTGGTATGACACTGCACTCTAGCATATTTTCATTAAATTATATAATGAATGTAATGTAACTGGAATATGCTTCATGCAAAAGGTCTCGTGTAAGGTATCATTACAAAGCTTATAATCTACTGTGTGGGGTCATCCTATTTGTATGTATGTTTCATTCTTGTATCTGAAACTAGAAATATAACTCTGAGGTCCCATTGTAATTATGTAAAGTGTGGGCTGTTGATGGTGGTTTGGAATTTTGATGTCTCCTATTAACCAGGACAATTGACTGTAAATGGTTCTGTTTCTTTGTAAGTCTTCCTGTATACCTGTGGGCTGCCAAGTGGGTAATGAAGTCTTACAGTGACATGTGACCATGTCACCTGAACTAGAATCCATCTTTAACCTGGTACTTTTCCATTCAGAAGGAGGGGTGCGAATGCAGAGAGGGACAAAGGATTCCCCCCTTGTGCAAAAGATGTTTATATAAGGGGGTTGAACAGAGCAAAGGGGGCTGCAGTCATGAGCAATCCCCTAGCTACCACCTGAGCTGGAACAAGGGCTCTACCAGGGGAAAGGATTGTGCCCAGACTAGGAAGGTGTTCAGTCTGTGAAAACAGCTTACTGAAACATCTCTGAGGGTGACATTTAATCTGTAATCAGTTTTCTTACTGTATTTGGCTTAGACTTGCATGTTTTATTCTATTTTGCTTGGTAATTCACTTTGTTCTGTCTATTATTACTTGGGACAACTTATGGGAGGAGGGATAGCTCAGTGGTTTGAGCATTAGCCTCCTAAACCCAGGGTTGTGAGCTCAATCCTTGAGGGGGCCATTTAGGGATCTGGGGCAAAAATTGGGGATTGGTCCTGCTTTGAGCAGGGGGTTGGACCAGATGACCTCCTTAGGTCCCTTCCAACCCTGATATTCTATGAAATCCTACTTTTTGTATTTAATAGAATCACTTCTTACTTATCAGAGTATTAATATGGGGGAGGGGGCAAATAGCTGTGCATATCTCTCGATCAGCGTTATAGAGGGCAAACAATTTGAGTTTATCCTGTATAAGCTTTATACAGGGTAAAAGGGATTTATTTGGGGTTTGGATCCCATTGGGAGTTGGGTATCTGAGCGCTGGAGACAGGAGCACTTCTTAAGCGGTTTTCAGTTAAGCCTGCAGCTTTGGGGGGACGTGGTTCAGACCTCGGTCTGGGTTTGCAGCAAGCAAGCAAGCGTGTCTGGCTCAAACCGGGCAGGCGACTGAAGTCCCAAGCTGGCACAGGAAACAGGCTCCGAGATAGTCTCAGCACATCAGGTGGCAGTCCCAAAAGGGGTTTTCTGTGATCGAACCCCTCACACCTGGAATCCAGCCTGTCCCCTCAACTAGCCCAAGCCGCACCAGTAAAACCACACGCAAATGTTTCCATCATTTTTAATCTTTTACATTTAGCAAACTCCCCACCCCAAACTCTGCAGGCTGGGTGTAGCTGGCCCACTGCCTCCTTCCATTCCTGCCTTCAGCCTGCCCATAACAAACAGGCTAAGACACAGTCAAGCAAAACTCAAGGGCAGAGGTTTTTTTTTTGGAGGGGGGGAAGGGTCTCCAATCTTCTCACCTACTGCTGCCTCCACTCTTGCTTCCCAGCCCTCTGCTTCTGATCAGCCAGTACCTGCCCCACCCCCCACCACTGGACAGTAGCGTAAGGCCACAGAGGATTTCACAAACACTGCTGACAGTGCATGGGGCTGGCTGCTTTTGGCCTAGGTCCTGGGTCTCACTGCAATGAAGCCTCTCCCTGGCACGACTTAATTTACAGTAGGGCAGGAGCTGCTGCTGCTGCCAGCATCTGGCCAATTCAGTTACCAACACACATAAATGTCCTGTTAATATAAACAGGCTGCTTCTGGCTCCAGCCTCCCACAGCAGGGGCCCCCATCAGCTGTACTGGGCCACTGGCTGAGGCCAGAGATCAGAGGGGAGCCCACTTTCTTGTCTGACTAAATTTGGTGCAAACTGAGGAGGCTAGGACAAGTTCTTCTTGCTCCTGGCCTCGGGGCTAAACCCTGTTCCTGGGCAGTGATGCCATTAGGTGTCCCCTGCTTAGCAGTCTTGAAGGTGTGGGTGGCACCTGCTGACCTGAGCTCTGTAGGGACTTATCACTGCAGGAACAGCAGCATGTGGGGCAGTGCTCCCATTACAGCCCTGCCTCTTGGGGAGTTGCAGGAAGGAGATGAATGGTGCCAGGTCGGCCTAATGGTGATTTATGCTCAGTTTGGACCAAGCTGAGGGAGACACCCTGTCCCTGGGGCTGCATGAAGGGTAGAAGGGCAGTGTCGAACCCCCTCCCCCTGCATTATGTGGTGACCAGAGGGAGCATTGCAGTAGCCTAACCGTTCTGGCCTTTCCCATCCCAGGCTCTTACCCCTCCCCCCTGGGCCCAGCCTAGCCCAGCCCATGCTATGGAGACTATATAGGGCAGCAGCTACCTCTGGGGAAATGGTCATTTAAACACCCCCATGTACACCCTCCCCCCACCCCATCCCTACATTCACAGTCACTATACACACCACCCACTGGATCACAGGTTAGCGCACAAGAGTTCAGCACTACCCCACCCAGCCTGCAGAGAGCACAGGCAGGCTGTTTCCCTTGACACCTGCCCCAGCCTCCTGGGTGCATGGCTCTATCTGGGGCACACGCAGCAGGACAAAGGTGGGTGATGGAGGTACGACTCCAACCCTCACAAGACAATCCCCAAAGCCAGGCCCTATAACTCGCTCTGTGGGGACCAGGGCTGGTCCAGGCAGTGATATTACAATACATTCATAAGTGATTCATTGCACTGCCATCCAGTGTTAACACACAGCTCCCCTCCGCACTTGGGGCCATTGCACAAGAGTCCATGGCGGCTGTGTTTAATGCTTTGTCCTAACAGCAGATTTGCTGGAGGGTGGCTGGTTCCTGGCTCCTCCATGGAGTGATACGCAAAGGCCATGGCAGTGGTGGGTATCCCAGGTCAGTCCATGCTGCTCTGGCCTTCTCCCGCTGCTTCACCAGTTCTTGGACTGCAGCCACAGTGGCACTTTTAAGCAGAACATGGCACCAGTGGGTGAAATGCAGTCCCAGGTGGGCCCAGCTCCTAGTCAGAAGGAAACACCTTTTTGCATTGAGGCGACCCTGTTAGTGCTGTCCGTGGGCCAGTGGCAATACTGCTGTAGAGCAAAACCCAGCCCTTAAGGAACGGGTTTCATCCCCCGAAGCTGTAGGAACTTTAGGACAAAGCTTAAAGCATAAGATTTCCTCCCAGCCCCATTACTGCAGGGCCAGTGCCATGTGTGTGTCTCAGTGTAATGGGAAAGCTCATCTCTTCAGAAGTGGCCACTCCTTTTGGGTGTCCAACAGGAAGCACCCTGAGTTTGATTCTCACAAATGCTGGGCCCTGCCATGCCAGCAGGCATCAGCAGAAGGTGTGAGCTGTTAGCCCCTCTGGAATAATCAATCTCCAGGCAGCTTACATTGGACATCCACAATGGGCAGTTGCTTGAAATTTTGGACTCAAGTTTAAGTGATTTCTCACCTTTCCCAGTGAGTGGGAGGGTTTAATGCTGGCTCCTCATAAAGGCCTGGGGATGGGTCAATTATAGAGCTGATTAGACGACATCACAAGGGGTGGGAAACTTTTTTTACCAGTTTTTCAATATTTCAAGGAGATTTTTTCAAAATCAAATAATTTCCTCCCACCTTCATGACTGCCTCTTCCTTTTGTATCACTGTTCTGGGGCAATGAAGCTGGGAGGTGACTCTTTATTACATTGAGCAGGGCAATTTTTCCAAATTAACATCAAAGCGCGAGGAAGAGATCAGAGGCCTCCGACTACCAGAGGAGCATTGGTGGCTGGTAATTGTCAGAGGCTGGAGTACCTGCTGCACCAACCTAGTCCAGTTCAATCCAGGACAGAATAAATTACAGGTTTACATCTCACTGCAATAAATATGTTTTCTCTGAAACTATTTACAGAGTTTAAATACATTTTATGGCTGAATAACAGTGGAGCAGGGTGGGAGGTTGGGTTTTGTTTTTTTTTTTGTGGTGTATTTCACTATTACAACTTCCAAAGCTGCCATATTGAAATGTCAGAAGGTTCTCGAGCCTGCGTAAGCTGGTCCCCCTCGATGCCTGGAAGGAGCCCCCTCCTCTGCTCCAGGCTAGGAGGAGCCTTGAGTTCCCCATTTTTACTTCGCAGAAGCCTCTTGAATGGCACTGAATGGTGGCAGGGAACGTGAGCTGCCTTTGGGTGCGACGGACAGTGGGAGGCCTGATCTCAGGTGGGGCTCACGAGGCTAACGTGCCCCTGGGATCAATGGGAGTCAGGTCTGGAACCCAAGAGATTTGGTATTCAGAGGAGGGAACCAACATGCTACCCATGTAGTGCCGTGAGGCTAAAGGGATCTCCATCACCTCTGGCTCAAAACAACCAAGCCAAGAGGAATGAGGGCCGGTGGGCCAGGACAAGGGTCCAGTTGTCTCAGCAGACAACCCAATACGCCCCAGTACTGCTGGAGGAACCAGCTACATTCCATAGGCAGGAAACTGGCAAACTAAAGCAATATACACACACGCTGCTCTGAGCGGCCTTTGGACGAGACGCGGGCAGGAAAGGTGGCCCAGCATGCACTGTACCCTTCCAGGACAGGATACGCTGCCACGAGCCCAAACGTATCACAGCTTTGAAATGAAGACTAGAAAAGCCATGGTGCCGGTGAGGCATGCCCTAGTGCCCGTTCCCCCATAGCCCTGTCAAAGAGGCACTGTCCCTCCCTGAAGGTGGGACATGAGGACTCGTAGCCTTTGACACTGTCGAGTGTTCTGCCTCCGATGGGCCCCAGCTGGCGCCGTAATCTCACAGATCTGGCCATTTCATGGCGTTTGCTCACACCTCACCACTTGCTGCTGGCTGCCTGCTCTCACCTGACTCCGTCTCCTTCACATTGAAGCCTGAAAGTAGCCAACTAAATGTGATTCAGCTGCTATGGAAACCTGGCAACCCCAGCAGCACACATACAGCTTGATCCTTCCTTCTTGCTCACAGGTACGTATGGAAATGAACTGCTGACCTGAAACCATCAAGCACAGAAACCAAAACCACAAGGGCAATCAAGGGCAAAGACGCACAGACCAATGATCTTTGGCAAACATGGAAATGTAAACTCTTCAGGGGCACGCTTGAGAGTGGTGATGAGAAATGTTCTAGTGTAAGGATTCCACAGCATCCAGTTCTGGGCCGTTTGCTGATGGGATGCATCTGCATCAGGAACAAACATGCTTGAGAACAGATGCCTAGGTGTTTAGCGTTCTAGAATGACTGTGAAGTTGCTAGTGTTCTAGAGTGCCTGTTCTAGATTTCAGGTTCTAGAGGGCCCATCCAGAATTAAGATTCCTCATCACGGTCACTGGCCGCATTCTTTTCCCTTTATATACTTTGCTAGGGATGGCTGCTGATGTCTTTAATTCCCTGGAGAATCCTCTTCATATGGCCCACCTTTGTTATCCCCAGATCCTGAATAAAAGAAGAGAGGAGAAAGTGTGGGTTGAATAAACACGCACCTGACAAATACACATACACAAATACTGTGCAGGCTGAGGAGGCAGCAAGTCGGGGGAGCGGGGCAGCATGTGTGTACTGGGCAGGCAGGAGGCTGGCGGAATGGGGCGGGGTGTGTGTACCAAGCAGGCAGGATTGCGGGGCAGGCCCGGTGTACTGGGTAGGCAGGTGGCAGGCCAGTCAGGGGAGTGGGGCAGGGCATGTGTACCAGGTAGGCAGGGGGCAAGCTGGTCGGGGGAGTGGTGCAGGGTGTGTGAACTGGGCAGGCAGGAGGCTGGGAGGATCAGGGAGTGGGGTAGGGTGTGTGTACCAGGCAGGCAGGGGTAGTGGGGCAGGGCCTGTGTACTGGGCAAGCAGGTGGCAGGCTGCTCAGGTGAGTGAGCAGGGCATGTGAATCAGGCAGGCACGGGGCTGACAGGATGGGGGAGTGGGGCAGGGTGTGTTTACTGGTCAGGCAGAGGTAGCGGGGCAGGGCCTGTGTACTGGGCAAGCAGGTTGCAAGCTGGTCAGGGAAGTGGGGCAGGGCATGATGTGAACCAGGCAGGCAGGGGGCTGGCAGGATGGGGGAGCGGGGCAGGGCCTGTGTACTGGGCAGACAGGGGGCAGGCTGGTCGGGGGAATGGGGCAAGCTAATGTGCACCAGGCAGATGGGACAGGCTGGTTGGGGGAGAGAAGCAGGGCATGTGAAACGGGCAGGCAGGGGGCAGGCGAGTGGGACAGGGCATGGTTACGGGGCAGGCAGAGGGCAGGCTGGTTGGGGGTGCTGGGCAGGGCTTGTGTACCAGGGAGGCAGGAGGGAGGCTGGTCAGGGGAATGAGGTAAGGTATCTGAACCAGGCAGGCTGAGGGGGCAGCAGCTCGGAGGAGCAGGGCAGGGAGTGTGTACTGGGCAGGCAGGTGTCAGGCTGGTCAGGAGACTGGAACATGGTGTGTGAACTGGGGCAGGCAGGGCGCTGGTAGGAGTGGGGCAGGGCATGTGTACTGGGCAGACAGGGCTGGTCGGGGGAGCGGGGCTGGGCTGGTTGAAAAATTGTAGTTCGATGTTTTCCGTCGGAAAATGCTGTTTCGGCTAAACTGAAATTTTTATGAAATCAGATGGATTTTGACAAAAGTTTCCACAAAAAATGTGACATTTCAACAATTAAAAAAAAGAACTCTTCAAGTTATCCAGGCTCTAATGTCCGTGTGAATCAATGGCAGGCTGGCGCCAAGCACCGGTGTGGATTTGGCCCTCAGTGTATTAACTGGAGGAACAGCTGTTTTCAGTAGCCTAGAGAAATGATTCCAGGCTAATGGCACAGCTGCTCCTTCAGAGCAGGGTGCAGTCTCCACGGCCCAATTCAGCTCTGGGCCTGTCTGCCAGGAAGAGACCTACTGCTACCAGATGTGATAGGGACACCTGCTCAGTAGGCAATTCTCCCACTCCCCACCCCAAACCTCCTCTCAGCTCATTTCACCTGGCTTCCTAGGAATGAGCATGACCCTGTGTCCTGGGGGTGGTAGGCTCTGGATCCCATTCCCAAGCCCCACCTTCACTCGGGTGTTTCATTGATCACCCGGGCCAGGTAGCTGGAGGAGATGAATGGAGGTTTGGCTTGTGCTATGGAGTCCCTGGCTGGGAGTCACCATCCCACCCCCTGGCTGCGGGAAGCCGGGGCTGTGCAGCAACACCATGCCTCCCCTGGTTCTCAAGGAGCCCGTATTCTGATGGCGTGGCACCACCCACAGCGAAATGCAAATACACTGACTCATAGGGCAGGTGCAGCATGCAAGTGCAGCCCCGCCGTTGCCATTCAAGTGCCGTGCCAATGACTGGGTTCCAGGTGAAGGGCTAACATGCCAACGCAGCCCTGCCAATGCAATTCCAAGCTGGCTTACAATCATTCTATGGTTTTCTGCCAGGAGCCAGGCTGCACCAATCAGGTGGCATTCTGCCCATAACTGTGCCCATGCAGCTCAATGGGGCACTGGTGGAGAGAGCCACGCTGCCGCAGTCAGAAAAGCAAGTCATGCGAGTACCTTCAAGTCTCTTCTCTCCAGCAGGATCAGCTCTGAGCCCTGGATGTCATGGTGGAAAAAAATGTCTTTGTATTCCCCTAAGCCAAGCGTGTCCAGCCAGGCCGCCACCTCCTCAGCGCCCCATTTCTCCACTAGCAAAAAGGGAAAGCAAAGACGATCGACTCAGCAGCGAAAAGTGGGCAGAGGCGCAGCCGAAAGCAACACGCGCACACACAGGGAAGCACAAAGCCAGGCAGGGTGAGAGCGCAGGCAGCAGGCAGCAGCATTCCAGCATGGCAGGATCGCAGGCCTGGGGCTCGGGTGCCACCCGCACCCCCAGATGGAAACGCTCCCTTGCTACAGCCAGGATCTGTTCCAGGCAGCTCTGCTCAGGAGAGGGGCCCTGCCGGAATCCCATTGATTTCTGCTCCCTCACCTCCCTAGCACAGGGACTATTCCCAAAGCAACCCAGGGTCTCACAACCCGGCCCATCTCTATTTCCTACATGGACAGCAGCACGAGAGCTGGGATTGGGGTAGTAGGTGACCTGGAGGGTGCAGATTTGGCCCTGGAGGTCACGTGACCTGCGACAGCTGTTTCAGTATGGCTCACAGTTCTTTTTGAGAGCATCAACCTAACATGCTGCATGGAGAGCCAGGCGCCTGCAAAGGGACGCCTTAGCCCAGCAGGGGCACAGAACCATTGCAGTGAGTCTATCATGTGTGGTGCCCAGTGAGAGGGAAAAAGGCCGGTGGGCTGTGAACGGTTCCACTCATGCCCAGAAAAGGGGTTTCCCCCACCTGCTTTCCCTGCAAAACATCAGGAATGCTAGAGCTGGCCTCCCCATTCTCAGTGGAGGGCTTAGAAATGTGCTCTGGGGCCTGGGGAGAGCTAAGGCCTAACAGTCACTGAAGTTCGAGCCATGTGCGTATGGCCCAGTTCTCACGTCCACCATGAGCAGCGCACGGCTCACACAATGGCTGGGACAAGCGCTAGCCTGAACGATGCACGTGACCCAACAGGATGCTGATGGTCAAACCGATCCCCTGAGCCCGCAGGAATGAAAAGCAAAACCAAACCTGCCAGCTGCGATTTAGGAGTGCCCTGCTCACGTGTCCCTGATAGGGAAGAAGGCGCAGTACCAGAGCCATGCAGCACAGAGCTGCTGTGCCCCCAGGGCCCCACGTCTCGGGACACACAGCTCGGGACTCTGATCTCTTCAAGAGACCAAGCTGTGTGGTGAGAACAGAGGCCAAGCACTGGTCTCAGGAGCTGAGTTGCTCACCCCTTACACTCCCCTCCAAGGGGTCAGGAGGCAGAGCCCCTTGCCCCATACGCTCCCCTCCGAGGCCCCGGGAGACCCTGCCCCGTACGCTCCCCTTCATGGCCCCAGCACTCCAGAGACATTTCCACACAAAACACTGGCATAAGAACGATCATACTGGGTCAGACCAAAGATCCATCTAGCCCAGTATCCTGTCTTCCAACAGAGGCCAATGCCAGGTGCTTCAGAGGGAATGAATAAAAAAGGGCAGTTATCAAGTGAGCCATACCCTGTCGCCCATTCCCAGCTTCTGGCAAACAGAGGCTAGGGACACTTGTAGCTTGTTTCAAAAGCCCTGAGGCTAGGGTTCTCCGTTCCCTTTACAGCTGCTGCAGCCCTGCAAACTCCCTGGGAGACAGAAGAACGGGGTATGGCCTGAAAGCCAGCCTGCATGCGGATGGCCAGGGGGCATAGGGAGGCCCCCTGAGCGGGCATGGGAGTAATGCACTAGGGCTAGATCTGAGAGTACCGCAACATTGCCTAGTCCAGCCCATGCCCCCGGGGGAGCCCATTTACTGATGGGCTCAGGGTCACGAAGCGAGTGTGACAGAGCTGAGGTGAAAACGGACTGCCGAGCCTGTGCACCGACCACCAGCCCTTGCTCCCAATAAGGAACCAAGGCACCAGGAGGAAGCCCTGAACTCTCCATGCCTGAGACTTGCTGAGGAGATTCTCCTGCCTGCACCAGGGGGCCGGGACATGGAGTGGGGCTGAGGGCCAGACTCGGGCAAGCGAGGCAGCCGGGGCTGGGAGACTCAGCACTGGGTCTGTTTGCAAAGCTGGTGCCAATGCGGGAGGACAGTCAAACCCGTCTGAGAGGGTTCGGACCACAAGTCCCACAGCAAGTCAACGGGACATGCTCCTAAATCCCCTAGACACTTTGGAAAATCCTCCCATGAGGCACATTTCTTTCTAAACTCCATTTTTATAACTCCCTCCTCTGAGAGAGGAGCTTTGAGCTGACAACCCAGCAAGCTGTGCCCCTTGCCCTGTGCCAGTCACTCCATCCTCAGCATGGTTCAGTGCCTGGCTGCAATCAGAGCCAGCCTGGCGGGCAGAGGGGCAGGCAGTCCTGCGGCGCTGCTCTAGACAGGTTCGCAGCCTGCCCTGCTCACCTTGTCTAAGTGCCCTCCAGCGACACAACACCATGGTACAGATTTACTCTGGCTGCAGTAGTGTACCTGGTTGGTAGCATGGCAGGTCCAGGACATTCCCTAGTGCTTGGGAGGCGGAGGCTGCTTTGCCTGTCTAGCCCACTGCTCCGGAGAGATTTACCTGGGATCATGCTGTTGGATTTCAGCTTCTGAAACTTAACCTTGTCCTTCTTGGGCTTGGGAATGTTGATCCGTAGCTTCAGGCTGCTCTTGCTGCTGCTCTCGGAGCTCTCCTGGTGCCCGAGGCCGGCAGAGAGGATAACGGGTTAGGTTCACAAGCCATGCATTTCATCTGTGCCACTCCATGCCCTCCTCAGATGCCCACCTCTCCCTGCCAGCAGCACGGGCCAGTGCTTAACCACACCTGGGTTCTATCCCAGCTCTGCCCTGGCATCCCCAGCACTGGCCGATGCGATTCAAGCCAGCCCAGATCCACCAGTCCTAGCGTCTGTGGAGGGTGTAGTCTAGTCAGGACACAGACGTTTTTACCACCGAACGGGGTTAGAACAGCGGTTCTCAAACTGTGGGTCAGGACCCCAAAGTAGGTTGCAACCCTGTTGTAATGAGGCCAGCAGGGCTGGTGTTAGACTTGCTGGGCTCCCTTGACGATAAACCCTCCTCTTGGACGGCCTGTGCCCCCAGGAACACAGCCACAAGAAGGGCACCAGAAGAGTCACCAGGAGAGAGCAGAACAGGCCCGATAAAGGCAGCTGCTGCACATGAGCAAGTGCCACTGAAGTCAATGGGAGTCTCTTGTACGTTTAGCTGCACTACCGGATGGAGAAATCCAGTACTGGTTCTTCATCTGCTCACAGGATGTGCACCTCTCCCTCCCCTGCCAGCCCTGATTCTCCGCTCTGGGCATCCCAGAGACACGTTGTGCTCCAAGTATTCCGGATTCCCCAAAAACCCCTGCCCCCTCCGAGCAGGCCCCATCATCGCAGCAACATCTGACACATGCGCAGCTGAGACTCCCAGTGCACCGTACAGAGGGGGATCTTATTCAGACTGGGCCCCTGCTGTGAAGAGATAATAATCTAAGGCCCTGATCCTGGCCTTCAATCAGGCCCATGAGGAGGCTCAGGACTCTAGTAGGACCCAAGCAAGGTCTGCCGGGGCAGATTTGACTGCAGGGTCAGGGCCAGAGTGAGGACAGCAGAGGAGGGAGGGGGAGGCGGGGAGAAGGAGGAAGGCAGACACAGATCTTGCAGTCTCTTGGGAGACTCATGCAAGAGTCTGGAGGCCCAAGTCCCATTTTATTTGCAATGGTTTATTGATTCTCAGGGCTCTGGGTGCTAAGCCCCCTGCAGAAGCACGGGGCTCAGGATGGATGTATATGAAGGGATGGGGGAGGGGATGGTCCAGTCTAACGCAAAGCCAGCTCAGTGGGATGGGAGGGGCTGGGCTGCGAAGGGCCCAGCGCAGGCTCGTTAACAGGGTCCTTGCCAAGGGTCACCCAAAGAGAACTCAGCTCCCCCGCTCTGGTCACTAGGCCAGGCTGCCTCACTGACTCTCCCTCCCTGGCTGCAATGGCATCAGGCAGGCTCCTGCCAGCATGGGGAGGAGGAGGAATGACCCACCAAACTGCCCCCGAGCGGCCCCATACACCCACCTCCTCGGCGGAGTTGATGATGGGCGCCAGCCAGTGGATGTCGGGCAGCCTCTGGAGCTCCTGGCTGACGGTGTTCAGGGCTCTCTGCAGCCCCTCCTCTTGCTGTGGGGAGTCCAGCTGCTGCGGGGATTGGGGGAGAGAGCCATGAGCGTCCCGTGCAGAGCTCATCGTGCGAGCGCGTGCCGTGGGTACCGCTGGAGAGGACGGGCAGGGACGATGCACTGACCTGCCTTACGGCTCCATCCGCTTGGGACTGGAGCTCAGCTAACCACAAGGATGAGCCCCGGGGAGGAAGTCTGCCCATTCCCCTTTGGGTTTCACTGCTGAGATTGATACCAGCCTCTGCTAGTTACCGATTGCTTGGCTGTCCGTTCCCATCATTCCCCCATCTCTCAAACAGCCCCCGTTGCTGGGACAGGAGGGCACCTGGGCTAAGGGACAAGGTCAAGGCCCCACATTTAGGTTTTGTAAAACCCGGGGCAAACTCCTGACTCTGTTGAAGTCAATCGCAGAACTTCCTCTGATGTCAGCGAGGCCAGGACTTCACCTTTACAGAACCTAAGCTCCCTGGGAGTGTTCCCTTTAGAAACAAAATCTCCAATGACAGCAGTATTTTGACTGGCTACTCCTGCAGTTACAATTGGGTACATGAAAGCCCTGCAGTGACACCAACTAAACCCAAATGACACTGACCAACTAACCTGCCTAAGATCAGAGATGCAAAAAGGCAGAGCAAAACTGGGTGTTAAATTGTCTCCATTCTCATCATGCCCAGAGTTCATAAAGGGAGGGGGAGGGGGCTATGTGTCTCTGAAATATTCTACTAAAACTTGGTGCTAAAGTAAAGAACAAGCATGATCCACCCGAGAACAGTGGGTGTCATGTTCCCTTCTAGTAGCTTGAGCTCACAGAGAAAGCCAGCCTGCTACTGCTAACAGCTAGCAGAGTGACTCTCTTAGCTCCAGAGGCTGAAGTCTATGCTTGTGGGGCTGAACTTCCCAGGTCCAAACCCTGCTGCCATTCCCTGCCCAACTTCATGAAAGCAGACTGGGAATGAACATCCTGTTCACAGAATGAACATCCTGTTCACAGAATGAGTCTGGCATAAAACCCGGCAAAGATCTTTCAAGACCCACCTCTGCTTTGGCTGTTCCAAATTCATGGTCCAGGGCACTGCTGGGGTCTTTCCAGCAGTGTCCTGGAACCCTGAGCACTCACGCAGAGTTCAGTTCTCAGTCGAGTATCAGGATCTGACAATGAATTGAACAGAGAGCCAGCATGTGACCGCCATGGGGCTAACTAACTGCCTCAGGGCCAGCGTTGGGGGTGTGGCGTCATGGTGCCAGGTGGCGTGGAAGAGGCCTGTTGGTAGCTGTCTTCAAAGCCACAGAGAATTGCCCTTCTGCAGCAGCCTGGAATGCACTGGGAAGGCTGCTTAGCTCAGGGATAACTGAACCCCCTGCCTGTGTCAAGAAGTGGGGACATCAAGGACAAGTTTTGATCACTGGCGCAACAAGCTCATTGCCACTTTAAACAGAACTGGGAGAGGAGGGAGCTCGTGATGGAAGTTCCATCTTCTGGTTAGTTTGTATGGAAATGGAGCAAGGGAAAGAGCTGCACTCCCGGTGGAGCTTCTGGGGGTGGGGTGGGGGGGATTTAACCGTCCTGTTAAAGCCATTCTCCCCTCTTCACACACTCCCTGCCCAGGCAGGGAGAGCTGAAGGAAACAGCTCCGGCTGCACCTCTGATGCCATATCTGGCTGGGTTCCTGTGCGGTGCAGGGTGCCTGGGAGCAGCGTGGCACACAGAGTTGGCATGCAGGGGAACAGGTGCTGCTAGGAGGTGGCACACAGCACAGCCTGGTTCCAAGAGGAACAGGGAGGAACAGCGGGCATCCACCTGTTTGGGAAATAACTGCCTCATCCAGTCAGCTCCAGGCACGGAGAGTGGCATAGCATTTGTGTCACCCACACCTCTCACTACAGACCACCGAGCTGGCAGCCCACGTTAGAGTGGCAGCAATGCTGGCTGACATCAGCGTGATGTCCTCCTTTACTCTGCCATTAACACTGGGCTGGTCAGCACCCAGCTTTAGGCCACGGCGGTGGGGCTGGTCCCCTCCCCGCTTCACACATCTAGTGGCCCTTGAACCCTACAATGACCGATGGTCACACCAGCTTGCTCATGGCATGTCAGGAAGAGGGTGCTTTGCAGGAGGGGCTGCTGCCCACTGCTCCAAAAGCTGAGCTGGCTTTAAAAAAAATAAATTAAATCTCTACAATGATTACCAAAAGAAAACCTTCAAATCATGCACCAAGAGTAACTGATCCAGTGAGGTCTGCCTGAGACTGCAGACAGTCTGAAACAAGAGCTCTATTAGCTAATAGCTCTGTTTGTCTTGGCGATCTATTAACTCTGGGCCCTAATGATGACTACCCACCCATGAACAGTACCCATTTTGCTGCTGATCAAAGCACGGAAGCAAGGAGAGGGATGATGATCATGTTATAAAGTTCAGCACAGTTTACTGAGGCATTTCATTTTGCCATCAGGAGGGCAGAGCTTGGTTTGAGGGAGGAACCAGTCAAAGTACTGCTACTTTTGTGATCTAATGAGAACTCGGGTAGTCTTGTCACCCCCAGGGCCTCAGCTCAACACCTCACGTTACATTCTCTTCCCTCCTGGGCTTCCCCATGCCTTCCCCTCATGCCCTGCCCCCCCAACCAGCTTCCCCCTGCACCCTGCACCTAACCACATCCTCCAGTCCCTGCCAGAGCTTCCACAGGAAGTAGCCCCCTTCCCTGTCCTGCAGCATGAAGCTTGGAGCATGTTCTGCCATTTGCCACAGCTTTGATCTCCATGCTGAATGCAAGGGGGGGTTCATGTAAGGGAATCTCACAAACCAGCCCCCCCCCCGCCCCCCTCCACAGTCTGGAGCAGAGTAGACTAAGCACCCTAGGGCGTTGGCTCCTCACCAGCCATGCACTCACCAGTTTTCCTTCCAGAAAAGCTCTGGTTTCAGTGTAAAGGGCTTTCACGCTAACTGGCACATCCACGGCCGCATTTCTGCTCAGAAACTGAGAGGAGATGGGTGCAAAGAAAGAGGAGAGAGAGAAGCAATGTTAGTAAGCAGGCACATGGAGACAAGCGGTGCTAAGGGACCAGGGCCTGATGGGACAATGCAGTCGATATGCTGCCCCTTCCCAGTTGGCGAGGTGCTTTGGGACGCTGCTGGGTTCTGCAAGTCTGGTTACACCGTGTCACGGTCCTTTCCCCTACCCTAGCGCCCTCAGTGGAGCAGGACAAAGCCTTCGAGCACTGCCAGGAAGCAGTAGCAAACCGCAGACTTTGCTGCCCCCTCGCCCTCTTGGCTGAGGCGCACGTTCTCATCAGTTCAGGCCTGTACTTCCATACCTCCCCTTCCCTTAGATCATCAGCCGAGGCAAGCCAGAGATGCCAGCTTGTTCTCCACATAGCAGCCTGCCTCCTGAGCCCACTGCATGCTTCACATCCACTCTGGGCTCTGGCCTAGCATTTAAAGCCTTCAGGGGACCATAGGCACGGACTTCTGCTGGCGCCGGTGGGTGCTCGACCCCCCCCGCTCTGCCCCTGCCCCAACTCCACCCCTGCCCCGCCCCCATTCCAACCCCTTCCCCAAAGTCCCCACCCCAACTCCGCCCCCTCCCTGTCCCTATTCCAACCCCTTTCCCAAATCCCCACCCCGGCCCCACCTCTTCCCTGCCTCCTCCCCAGAGCGCGCCACGTTCCCACTCCTCCCTCCTAGAGCTTGTAAAGCAAGTGCTGGGAGGAGAAGCAGGGACTGCGGCGTGCTCAGGGGAGGAGGCAGAGGTAGAGGTGAGGTGAGCTAGGGTGGGGAGCTTGGCTGCTGGTGGGTGCAGAGTACCCACCAATTTTTTCCCATGGGTGCTCCAGCCCCAGAGCACCCACGGAGTCAGCGCCTATGCAGGGGACTGGGGGCTGGGACCAATGTTCCCTCTAATTTTTTACATCCATGTGCAGAATGAACTCTGTTATGTGCACCAATATGGAGGTGATGTTTTGTGGGGGTGGGGCTGAGATTTCAGAGCGTGGGAGGAGGCTAAGGGCTGAGGCAGGGGGGTTGGGTGCAGGGAGGGGGTGAGAGCTCCGGCTGGGGGTGTGGGCTCTGGGGTGGGAACAGGGATGACAGGTTTGGGGTGTAGACTGCCCTGAGAGCTGCAACCGGGAGAGAGGACTCCCCCCAGCCCTCTCTCACTGCAGCAGCCTGGGTTCAGGGGAGGGGCGCCTCTCCCCGCTTGCGCGGCCCTTGATAGCCTGCTGTGTGGCTGCACAGCTTTGAGGGAACTTAGGCTGGGACCATGTCATCTTCCATAGCCTCGGACCTATACCATCTTCAGGGACAAAGAAACTACATCTGCCCAGAACAAGACAGTTGGGCGGCAGAGGCAAAGGAGCTTGTTGTCGGGCCCGAGGCCTTAGTGGGCAAGATCAGCGTGCGTTGTGGTCTGAGCACATTCAGAGCCAGCACCAACTCCTAGTGAAAACCCATACACCATCAGAGATGCTGCTGAGCAGACACTGCTACCCAGGAAGGGGAAAACAGGTCCTGCTCTGGCGCTGGAGCCTGCCTCTATCATCATACTGCATCACTCAGTACTGCAGTGACTGGCAGCATGTACAGAACATTGATTGCTGTGCCAGGTGCTGTATAGAGCCTTGCCAGGCATGGCTGGTATCTATAGGAGGTGGTGCAAACACTCAAACAGGCCTCAGTTCATCCAACAGGGGGCAGTGGTGAGACAGGGCCATTAGCCGGAATATAGGGTAGGAGCACCCACACACACACACACTGTGCAGGCGCCTTTCAGGGTCAGAACTGTCCACAAACTTTCATCTAAAACATTCCCCAGGTCCCTGACAGATAATGACTTTCTGATTAAGTTGTCAGGGTGGATGAGGTAACCTCTTCTATTAGCCCAACTTCTGCTGGTGAGAGAGACAAGCCTTTGAGCTCCACTGAGCTCTTCTTCGGGTCTGGGAAAGGTTCTCTGAGCATCACAGCTAAATGTATGGTGGGACAGATCGTTTTTAGCATAAGTAGTTAGCACATATTATAAGGGACGATTCAAGGTAAAGCGGCCCGTTAACACCTCTGTCATCATAGTACAAAAAAAAAAGGGGTCAGTGGTTACAGATTGTTGTGATAAGCCATAAATCCAGGGTCTCTGGTCAGTCCATGATTTTTGGTGTCTAGTAGAGTAATGAATTTAAGATCCCAGGCTCATCTGTTGAAAGTGTTGTGCAGGTTTCCTTTGAGGATGTGGCCTGATAGGTCAGATAGCGAGTGACCGCCTTGTCAGAACTGTGCTCACTCACAATAAAGAGGGTATTTTTGTCTTTTATCATTTTCCTATGTGAGTTCATTCGAGAGCATTGTGATTGTCTGATTTCACCCACACAGTTGTTGTTGGGGCAGTTAGTGCACTGGATGAGGAACACCACATGTGATAGCCCCATGTAGGACCCATGGATCTTGAAAGGGGTGGTCTGGGGGTGTTGATCATTGTAGCAGTGGAGATACGTTTGCAGGTTTTGCATCTGTTGTTCTGGCGGGGTCTGGTGCCGCTTTGTGTTGGTGTGTCCTGGTCTGTGGGGAGGTTGCATTTAGCAGTGATTCTCGCAGTACCTTTCCCACTAAGAACTCGGTGTGGCTTGAAAAGCTGGTCTCTCTCGCCAACAGAGGTTGGACCAATAAAAGATATTACCTCACTCATCTTGTCTCACTAACATCCTGGGACCAACACGGCTACTACAACACTGTAAACATGATTCAACTGTCGGTTTTTCACAAAATTTTCGAGTTTTGGAAACAAAGGTCAGGTTTGTCACCATGAGCAGCCAAGGCTTACACAGGTCTAACAAGATCCAATGGGTGGACGTTGAAGCTAGACACATTCAGACAAGAAATAAGGGGTAAATTTCTAACAGTGAGGGGAATTAATCATGGAAACGACTTACCAGGGTCGTGGTGGATTCTCCAGCACTGGCAATTTTTAAATCACAACTGGACATTTTTCTAAACTATCTACTCTAGTTCAAATGGGATTAATTCAGGGCAGTCCTCGGGCCAGCACTATGCAGGAGGTGAGACTAGATGATCACAGTGGTCCCTTCTGGCCTTATAAGCTATGAATCTCTGAGCAACACAAACCTGCAGAGCTCAGTAATGGAAACCCACACGACCCCATCGCCCAGGGCTTGGACAGGGCTTCCCCCCACAGCATGTTTGGACAGGTGGAGACAGAGAGAAGTGGATTTCATGTGGGATGCGGGGACGGGTGCTGACATTTCATGCAGCCAGGCAGCCTCCTGCATTTGTATTCTGCCTGTAGCTCAGTCTCTGGCTCGCCTGGTCTATTTATAGCTTGCTTAGCTCCTTGTTCTATTTATTTACTGGCTCGCTCTATAATATCCATTTAGCCTTTGGCTTCCCCCTTAATCAATCTTCTGTCTCTCTCTCCACTGCCCTCCCTGCTGCCACTTCTTCTTCGGATTGCACCCACGTGCTCATCCCCTGCCTTCTCACTCCCCCTGGATGTGACACCAGGCGGGCTGTGACCCTCACCTCAGGCCCGCTGCTGCTCTTGTTGGGAAAGGCCTCATTCAGGGCCAGGGAGCAGGCGTTCACGGCATGGGCCAGCTCCTGTTCCATGGCTTTGTGGGTTGTGGCTGCCTCACGGATCCTGCAGGAAAACAAAGGAAGGGACCTAATGGGAATTCACAGCTTCCCTTGGCTTCTAACCTGGGGAACAGGAAGTCTGGCCCATGGGCCAGGATCCATGTGCAGAGATGGGATCCCTGGGAAGGAGTCCCTGTCCATCCCACTGGTGCATCCATGCACAGACACTTGCAGGGCTACCCTAGGGATTCAGGACTCTGAGCGCCCTGGAGTGATGGTTCCCTCTCAATCTACCACCTCTCCTGGATGTGGGGGATTGGATCCAGGCTGGGAGAGCAGGGCCCCCAGAACAACATCACTCCCAGCTCAGCGGAGATCATCTGCATCCCCAAGAGCCCCTCCACCCCCACGCCATTGCACAGCTACCACCCCAAGAGCTGGGAAGAACGTGACTCCTCTCTGCACTGCTCCTTCACCACCCACAGGGGGCACCACTGAGTAGCATGAGGTGCTTCCTCCTAACCCCAGCCAGCTCCAGATGGGCCTGCCCCCCTGCCTTGTCCCACGGGCACTGCAGCCCACCTGGTGATGAGGGTTTCCGCAGCGTGAGCCATCTGCTGCATCTGGCCATACTCCTCGTCGGTCAGGTATTCCATGGACTGCTGGGAGTTGAGGCGGGGCCGCGCCAGGGCTCGGTAGCCCTCGCCCTTCTGCTTGTCCTCCCACGACTTCAGGGTGCTTTCAAAGGCCTGCAGAGAGACAAGGCAACCCTGCTGCTAACATGGTGGCTGCGGGTGTCTGACACTGCACTGCCTCCATAGACATTGCCAGGCAGCTGGCATTCACCCCTGCACGGCCCCTGCCACCCCACACTGACACACTAGGGCATCCCTTGGCTCAGAGCTCAGTGCAGCAGCTTTGGGAGAGGACAATGGCAGCTGTCATGTCATCTCCAAGAACCCCAAATACTGGCATGCATCAATCACTGTTCCCACTGCTGAAATGCAGCCACCTCTGGGGTGGAACAGGACAGATGTTTAACAGCAACTCTATGTAGTTACCTGCATTGGAATCTCATTAACCACCCAGTTCTTTGGGGGAAGAGCTTTGGGATCTTTAACTAGCCCAGCCAGTCAAGGCTCGTCTGAAAGATGGCACCTCCACCAGCAAAGCACCCAGCTAGCACCACACAGGCACTGGCCCAGTGCTAGCTCAGAGGAGAGGGCTCTTCTGACTGACTCAGCAGCACCACATCTGAGTTCCCCATCCAGCTATGGGACAGGACCAGGCCTGTTTAGCTCATGAGAGCTGATGAGGTCCTAGCCCCAGGTAGAATGGCTGCATGCTAGCCGCAGCTACCCTGGGCACCTCTCCCCAAGTCTAAGGGCAGCTGGCAGGTCTTACCCTGTCTCTTGTTAGCATCTGGGCTCGGTTTTTGTGTTGGATTTTGATGATCCCTGGAGGCTGGATCCAAGCTTCTCCATCCACCTGCACTGGGACGCCCTCGTCTCCCCGGATCGTGATCTTCACCATCCGACACTGCCAGACAAGCACAGGAAAGGAGGCTGGCACCAAACGGCAAGGCAGCGCACATGGCCCCAGGGCTTCACACGGCCTGAGTTAAAGAAACTTTCCCAGAAATCGCAGCTTTGCCATGGCTTGATGCCAGGGAAGTGCTGTCTGTGATGCCAGGACATGCTGGCAAAGCCATGTCTCCTGCCAGCTGGCACTCTGTTCTCCTGGCAGAGCCACGTCTCCTGGCTCAGTAGCTGGGTTCTGCCAGGGTCACCAGTGCATCCAGATTGCAGACCCTGCTGGGAGGCCTGATTCTAGCTTGGGTCACTGGCTACAAATTAGCTCCACTTGAACTAGCCGCGTAGCCAGCATGGCTCAGGCTAGCCACTGGAGTCCAATCCCTCCCAAGTCCTGGGTACATGCTCGGGCAGGCATCAGGCATCAGTTCAAGCAGAGCTGACATGTGTCCCTTTGCCTGAGCTGGGAATCCCACCTCCAGCTGCCGCAGAGCTGTATCATAGGCAGACCCACTCTGTGCTTCTCCATCAGCACACGGCCTACCCAAACACACCACTCGCAGGGCGTCAGTTCTGGCCCACCTGATGCCCTGTGCAACGTGGGTGTGCCATGCTCCCAGAGCAGAACTCACCACTCTGCGCTGGCAGGGGCACTGCACACTCACGGGGCACGGGACAGCCCCAGTGAGATACAGAGGGGCGCTTGGGGGGCATGGGACAAAAGGGGCAGTTTGTTCCCGGCACCCCAAACCCATGGAATCTGAGTTAGCAGCGCTGCAACCTGACACACGATGGCGCAGTCCCTGCGAATGGGTGGCTGGGCCAAACCTGAGTGGCGCAGCGACCCCACGTGCCAGGTCGTGATGGCCAGTGTGGGCAGCCGGGCCAAGCCCTGCGGGACAGGTACCGCCATGGAGGGGTGAATGTGGGGAGAGCTTGCTTCCAACCCCCACCCCACCATGGGGGGCCTCAGGGGCAGATTTCCCCCCAACGAATAAGCTGCTGCCTCCAGCTTTGAGCCTTCCCTGCCCATACCAGCAGCAGGCCCTCCCTACCCACCAGCCCTACTGGAGACCCCCCTTCCCCTCCTCACAGGTCAGGAGCCTGACTCCCACACCTGCCCTTGCCTGACCTCCTGCAGGCTCTTCCGCCCAGGGTGCTCTCTCCTCAACCTCCGTGGGCTCCATGGGAGGGAGGCAGCAATGGGGGCATTGGCCCCTGCAGACAGGCCCCATCTGGGCCTCCAGCCACCTGGGGCCTAGCCAGGTGGAACCCAGCCAAGGGTCAGCTGATCTCCTGTGGCGGCGCTGCTTTACCTGGGCGATGCGGTGATGCTGCAGGTTGATGACTCGCGACATGGCCATCTGGATACTGCCAAAGACAGCAACCACCTCCAGCTTCTTATCATCGAAGGAGGGCGCCCCAAAGTTCTGCAAAGAACAGCAAAGCCCCATGACAGCCACCGCCCTGGACCCCTCTTCACCACGCTCTGGGGCTCTCTATACAGCTGCGTGTCTGTCTGTCCACTTGGGGCTCTCTGTGTCTGTCTGTCTGTCTATACAGCTGTGTGCATGTCTGTCCGTCCCTGGGTCTCTGTGTCTGTGTCTACACAGCTGTGTGCATGTCTGTCTGCCTGGGGGTCTCTGTGTGTGTCTGTACATCTCTGTGTGTGTTTGTCCATCCATGGGTCTCTGTGTCTGTCTGTCTATAGGTGGTAGAATCTCCTTCCTTAGAGGTTTTTAAGGTCAGGCTTGACATAGCCCTGGCTGGGATGATTTAACTGGGAATTGGTCCTGCTTCGAGCAGGGGGTTGGACTAGATGACCTTCTGGGGTCCCTTCCAACCCTGATATTCTATGATTCTATGATTCTATATCTAGGCTAAGTTCCATTTCTAGGGACTCTCCACCTGACCCCAGAGGATGGAGCGGCAGGGTAATGACAGTGGAGCCAGGGTGGGAGGTGTGTCCAGTTGCTGAGACAAGAAGGGGGGAGTGGAGGGAGGCCCTGGCAGAAAACCCCAGGGGAAGCTGCCACTGACCTGAGCTACCCACACAGCCACCCACAGGCAGAGTGGGAGTGGGGCACACAGACATGGCCCGAGGCGCCCCTAAGGGCTCCGGCCTCCTCACAAAGGGTCCTTGCAACCTCAGGCTTTTGGCCACAAACAACCCCTGGAGGTCAGGGCTGTGCACTGGAACACAATGAGCTCGGGGTGTGCACATAAAAACAGAGCTCTACACTGCTCTAGCCCTTCGCAAAGGGAGTAGCCCCACTTCAGATAGAGAAACCAAGGCACAGTGAGGGGATGTGAACCCCTAAGGCCACAAGGAGTCAGTAGTGGAGTCAGGCCTAGACTGCAGGCCTCCTGACCCCCAGCTCTCTCTGCTCTAGCTACTAGACAACAGTGCCTCCCAGTGAGAAAGACTCCCCACCTTTCCTCAAAACCACCCAGGTACACACTTCTGTCAGAATCAGGGCCTGAGCTAGATGGGCCCTGGGCTGATCCATATGACGGGAGGTTGGAGACCAGACCAAGTGGACCCGGGGCAGATCTGTCTGGCAATTCTTTTGTCCCTAAATGGATACCAAGTCTCTTGTTACAGTTGCACTGAGGCATTTCACCTTCAGATTTACCATGGGCACCATTAGCCAAAGAAGCCTCCAACCCCGCCCCGCAGCCAGCACTCACATTATCCTCCTTTGTGCCGCCCCAGAAATTGATGCCACCAGCATAGCTGGGGATGTTGAGCACGGCAATCCCCTGCAAACTGGGCAAGGAGATGGTCACCCCGTCACACTGAAAGAGAAGATAAGACAGGCTGAGATCTTCAGTGTGTGCCAGGCACCACCTGCCAGCCCAGCCGCACCCTCAGATCTGCCCGCAAAGCAGGCGTCAGGCAGGAACGCCAGAAAACTCCCGCATTTGGCTGTGAAACACAGCCCAGGCCTAAGAGAATTCAAGGAAGTCAGGGATTCTGGGCAGTGGCGTGGGGCTGGTTTGCAGAAGCCACTGTCCATTGGAGTATCACCACTGTTTCAAGGCCCTGACCACACTTTAACATTCAGTCCCTGCCCCCCCCAACAGAAAACAGGAAACACCCAGAGAATCGCCAGCCTGAACTCACTCAGGTCCCGTGCTGATCCCCCCATTGTGCCTCATTACCAAAGCAAACCCATGGTCCAATCCAACCCAAGCAGGGTCAGGATACTTGGTTTTAAAATAAAATGCAGGAGCCTTGTCTACACTAGGGCTCCCCCTGTTCGCACCACCAGGTGATGCTGTGCCGGGGTGAGCAATGGTGAGAAATCTATGCACACACCCCTCCAGCACAAACACAACTGGAGAGTCCCTGGCTTTCCTACGAATATCTGCTTGGGCTTTCAGTAACCTGCTTAGCACTGGGACTCAGTGCCTCTGCTTGGGCTCTGTCTTGAAAGGAAGAAGTTTCCATGACACAAGCAAACACAAAGCAAGAGAAGAGATTGGCACTAAGGCAGGGGGACTGAGAAATGAGCATTGCTGTGGCCTGGCAGCCTAGCTTCTAGCTCTATCTGTGGCCCCCATTCCTACAGTATCTCAGCACCTAAACCCCAACGCCTGGCAGAGAACAGGGATCTATCCAGGAGCCCATGCATGTTCACTTAGCTGAACACACAAGCTCCTGCTCCTACACTCCCCCCAGTGATTTATGGCCCCCAGGTCAGGCCAGCACCTCTGATTACCTCCAGCTGGACTCGCTGCTCCAGGTTCTTGTAGGTCCTCTGCAGAAGCTCCTTGGTCCCCAGCACTCCATACCACATCATGTTCTTGGTGCGACTGCTGCAGTGGGGCAAGGGGAGAGAAACACACAGCTCTGAGCAGGTGCTTTAAATCCAGCCTGGGCACCTGTCTAACACAGATGCTCTAGCTCAGCCAGAAGTCCTGGGTGGGATGTGGAAGTCACTGGCTGAGGGTCTCTGAGCTGAGTTAGAGGACATGATCACAATGGTCCTGAAACTCATGGATCTATGTTAAACCAGTCCTGCAGACAACTCCAAGCCCTGGTCGCCACTGGCGCAATGGGCCACAGCCTCGTTACAGCAGTGCAATGAGAATGACTTTTAGATATGCAAATTAGACAACAGAGAAAGAGATTAAACTAATGACATGCATAGTAATTAATGGGCAACACAGACATTATAGGACCGGATTTGACAATCTAGTCCCATATCCTGTTTCTCACCAGCTGCTTCAAAGACAGGTGCAAGAACCTGATAGTGGCCAGGAATAACCTGCCCACAGGGGAAGCTGCTTCCCCCCAGGTCAAAGACTGGTTGATGTCCTGAAACAGGAGGTTTTGTAACCCTTGGTGTAAAACCCCATCCAATGTAACTGTCTATGTTCTCATTCTCCACAGCAATGTCTGATCCTTTTACTGAATCCTGCTAAGTGCTTCGCCTTCATGATATCCAGTGGCAGCAAGTTCCACAGGTTAATTATGTCTTATGTAAAAATATTTCCTCCTATCAGTTTTTAATGTGTTACCTTGTAGTTTCACTGAATGTCTCTTTGAGTAGGAGAAAAAGTAAACAGGGATGCCTGATTCGCTGCATCACTCAGCATTTTATAGAGCTGCCACTGCTCTCCTCTCCAAATGAAATAGTGCCACTCTTTTGAGTCTCCCTCCATAAGGCAATGCTCTACAGCCCTCTTTATCCAGGAAGGCAGTGTGGCCTAGTGGATAGGACACTATCCTCTATTCCTACCACTGGCCTGTTAAGTGACCTTGAGTAAGTTGCTTTCTCATTCTGTGCCTCAGTTTCCCCATGTGTAGAATAGAGATAATAGCATTGCCTCCTTTGTAAAGAAATCTCTAGCTAAAAAGCACTGTATAACTCTTTGGTAGTATTGTTATTCAGCCATCATTTCATCCCTTCTTTTTCTGCTACACCCTTCCTGCTAGACATGCCATTCAAGGTAACTGAGTAGCAGGATTCAATTCCATCTCAGGATGTCCGGTGAGCTGAGCTCCTCTCCAGAGGTTTACATGTTCTTGCCACGACCCTCTGAGATGCTAGTAATACTTGATTGTTGTATGTTTACTCTAGATATATAGGATCTGATTTTGTGAAACTTCCGCTGGTTCCCACTGGCCTTTGTAAAATGGGATAATTATAATTACCCACCTCACAAGGGTTAATGTCCGGGAGCCTAATTAACAAATGTTTGCAGAGTATTAGAAGATGCTGGGATGAAGGGCATTGGTGCATGGCTCTTGTTAAAGAAGCTGTTATTATTACCATGTGGCTGCATCTCCATTCAAGTCAGGCACCATAGACACCTTCAGCTAATCAGATATCCGGACTCATATCAGAGCAGTGGAGGCTTCATGACAGATAAGGAGCAGCGTGAAGCTCAGCCCAACAGCAGATCACTTAGGCTCTGTCTACACTACAGAATTCTGCCTGCATGGCTGTCAGCCAGGCGTGAAGAGGTGTGGTCTGACCGATGTAACTTGCCAGCACAAGCCTCTGGTGTAGACACAGCTAGACTGGCCACATATGCTTGTCCTGGTGTCACTGGTTTTACTCGGGGCGGCTGGAATAAGCTATGCTGGTGCAAGCACAGCTTGGCCAGTATAAGCTGTGTCCACACTAGGAGTGCTTTGCACTGGTATAGCCTTCCTTGTGTAGACCTGGCCAAAGACAGCCCCCACCCCCGCCCTCAGGTCACCCCTGGAGTTGCATGCCCTGGGGCAGAGGGTGTCTTTATAGATGACTCCCTCATGAAATGGGAACTCAGCAATCAAGGACTTCTGACCTCTGCTCCTATCCTGAGGCACTCTCCATTTGAGGAAGGTAGGGGGGCTCTGTTGCCTACCTGCACTTTTTGGGGTGCTCGTCCCGTTTGTTGTTGAACTCCAGAGAGATTTTGGCATCCAGGCCTATGCCAAAGTAGTTATTCATGACGCATCTTTCGGAGAATTGTCTGAAAGCAGCAGATGGGGAAGGAGAGGTTTGGACACAGAACAATGCAGCAGTGATCATGGGGGTGGAACCGGGAAATGTCAGCAGAATGAAAATATCAGCCCCATTATTGAAACATCCGTATGAGAGTCCTTGAGATTTATTTTGGGTTTTGAAGGAGTTTTAGAATGCCAGCGACAATTGGAGCTTTGTGATTGGCTGTCAGTGATGTCACAGCCATGTCTGATTGGCTGTCAGTGATGTCATAGCCAAGTTTCTAGTCCCCATTAAACACAAAGGGTTGATATTACTGTGTGTAATAACCCCATTGCAAAATAATAATAGTGTGCCCCAGGCCAGGCCATTATTACATTTCTCAAGTTGGGAAAGCCAGGCAAACCTTCAGCTAGCCACGCCACAATCTATTACCATCTCCGCAAAAGATACTGTCTGCTCGCCTGGCATTGCTTAATGATACCAACCAGATGTGTTTTAGCCAGACAGATTGTTGGCTGACGACTCACAGACAATTTACTGATCTTAAACAGCCAGGGGCTGATTCTGGTCTCATTTATGCCAATTTTCCATGGATGTAATTCCATAAGCTTCAGTGGAGGGGCTCCAGATTTACACCAGTGCCAGAGAAGAATCAGACCCTGGCTTTTTAATTCAGTCATTGATTTAACAAGGATAGGTGAAGGAGCAGACTCCAGATAATATCTTGTGAGGTTAAAGCAAGGAGAGTTAGGCAGGCTGTGTTGAGGACTCTGCTTTCACCAATCTGTATTGCGGGGACAGCACTCAGACATTGCAGTAATAGTCAGACAGACAGACAGAGAGACAGACACGTCTAAATGTTTTGGTTTTAATTAAATCCAGAATCGCTAAAATTGATCAATTCCAGCTAACAGATAGTCAATTTTTACCCCCACAGGGGAGCTCACTGCATAACTCTGAGATGCCTTTGCAGATCCCAGCTTGAAGGTATTATACACCTACAGCTCCAGCAACGGTCACAGCGCCTGAAGCCCAGATGATGCACTCCACCAAGCTGGCTGGTCGCTGCATTCTGCACTAGTTGGCTTGCACAGGTAGAGCACATGGCTGTCACCCAGCCCTGGTGATGACAAAGTCGTGGGTTATGGTGAGGAGGAGGGTGGCCAAGTGTCAATTGGTACTAGGGGAGAAACACCTGGACCCTCAAGGAACAGGATGCTCTCAAACCAGAGGCTGCGAGCAGCCCCCTTCATCTTCCTTTTGGCAGTGTGGAGAGAACCCCCCCCCACGCGCGAGAATGGAAAGTTCCACTGCAACACAAACCCCTCTTGTCAGCCAATCAGAATGAAGAGAGCCCTATATGAGATTCTCCGGGAAAGAGGAGGAAAACTGGCTGGTGAAAGGCTGATAATGACTGAGACTGAGGTTAAGGTCAAGTGTTGATAAAGGAGAAGCCATGTGTCCTTTGCAGCTTTTGGCAAGTCATTTCCTTACCTGGGCCTCAGTTCTCCTGTGTCAAATGGGAATAAAAGCCCTACCCTATGTCCCGGGGGGCAGCATCGGAGGCCTACACATGCACTAGGGATTAACGTTGCCCAGAGCACGTACTCACATCGTGTTGGGATCCTCGGTGAAATGGATGGTGCTGAAGCTGTCAGGTCTATCCAGGAGGATGGACGACGTAGTGGAGGTCACTGTACCACGCCGGGAACCTGGACAAAGGGGAGATGCTCTTTAGTAGCCAGCAGCGCCCCTGCCCTTAACAAGCATATACCCTGCATCCTACCCCTACCCTGCCTTCCTGAGCCCCCAACACCGCACTAAGAGGCCCCTTAACTGCTGAGTGCAGAGGGGACCCCAATGGGGCACTCTGCTAAGCACTTTGCATGCTGCCACTTTAAATGGGACATGCCCCTAGGGGTGAGTGCTAGGTGTGGCCCTACAAACCCGGATTATGGGCAGGTCAGATGACATGATTTGTAAATCCCTTGCAAAGGGTCTGGACATTTTGTCTCCTGATTATCTGCACTCAATTCTCCCTTCTCACCCTGCTTTGATAATGGAGGGTGCAATACACACTGCGCTCCTTCCCTACCACCAGCGGGGGTCAGGGCATGGCGGGTTTGTTAGCCACTTAAATTGGCTTTGGATCAGGCCCTCAGTCAACAGGTCCTTCCATTGACCCCAATCAGCTTTGGATCAGGCTCCTACTGCTCTCCTGCCAGCAGGGGGAGCCCCAGGTATTATTGATTTCCAACACACACACTGATGGCTCAAGGTGGGGCCCCGCATCCCTGCCCCATTCCAGAGAGTTGGACTCCTCTGCTATGGTCCCTGCAGAACACGACCATGGATGCCAGGTTTGTATAATTTTTGGTGGCGCCCAGAACAGGTCCAAGTCCTGCCCCCCCCCCAACAGGAGCAGGACCATGTCTCTGGGAGGAGCTAGATGAACAGGGTTAAGGGGGCCAAGGCTGGGGCCACACCTGGGGATGGGTGCAGGGCAGGCAGCTGGGACCCCGGGCCCACATTCCTGAATATTGGTGGAGCACGGGCACCATGGGCCCATATAACTTGCCGCCTATGGACATGGCCTGCCAGTCTGTCAGAGCCTCCACAGCCCCCTGCACACAGCTGGTCAATTTCCCTTGGAACGCCCAGGCCAGGATCCCTCTGCAGCCTCCGGCCAGATGCACTGTAGTACGTAGCTGGGGGGCCTCCACTCTGGAAAACGGGGCCCCTTTAATCTGTGTATTTGCCACCCCCAGTCCTGCCTTGGTTCCAGCTTCTCTGATCACTTTAAATAACGAGTGACGTGGAAGAGTCCATGATCCTGAATGGGGAGTGGGCTGCATGAACCAGCCGGAGCCTTACCAAGGATTTCGGTCTCTTTGCTGAACTCTTCCAAGCTGTCCTTCTTGCCGGAAGCCGTGATGCTCCGATAAGCTTGAGTCTGCTTGTTCTGCTCATCCACAGCTACACGGGAACAGGCAAGGCATGCAATGTAAAGCCAACTGTAGGGGTATGGCTACACAGCAGTGTCAGCCCAGGGTTCATGGGACTCGAGTCAGCCGATCCATGTCAGGGAACCCTGGGCTGGAGCATCTACACTGCATTTTAACCCTAGGTTAAGGATTTGCTGACCCATGCTCAAACCTAGGGCTCTGGCACCCAAGTGCGCAGACCCAAGTCAAAGTAACCATGTCCCAGAGTTCCTAGTGCCCCCCACCCTGTTGAAACTCTAGCCCTAGGAACATGGTGCACTGTGGGAAAACTCTACTGCCCTGCCTATTTCCCAATTGTGACATGATACTGATGGGACTCAGAAACACATAATGACTCCTGTGGTGGCTGTCCCGGGAGCACACAGCCGTGTGAGAAGGCTTTATTCTGAACTGCCCCTAACCTGAGAACTGGGTTCCCCACTAGGCTGAGTCACATGGGCAGGAAAATGCCCAGGACAGGCGCCTGTTCTAAAGGTAACTAGGGCACCCAGCTCCAGGGCTGCCAGACTGCACCATGGGCTGGTCAATAACAGGGTTTTTCTTGGGCTGGTTTTTATTTATTGTTGTCTGTTTGTTTTGAATGGAGGTGTCCAAGGAAGAACACACACCCCCAGCCTGGCTGCTGCCGGCTGCGGAGCGGTCAAGGGCATCCCCTGGGCTTGGGGTGCAGGGTGCTCCAGCATCCTTGGGATCCCTTAGCCCTGCCCCCGCCACACACGGGCGGCAGGGATAAGGGATCCCTGGGAGGCTGTGGGGAAGTTTTGGAGCTGGCTCACGCTCTCCCACCTGACAGTGCATGCAGCCCGGGTGTACCTGCAAACACAGCCCTGGGGGGGCGGGGAGGCCTCGGGGGAAGGGACAGAGAGCAGAGCAGGACTAAGCGGCTGCCCTGCAGAGAGGGGGAACAGCAGAGCTCCCGCTCAGCAGGGCTGGGGCAGGGATGACCCTCAATACCCTGGCACCCAGGAGCTGCCTCCCCCCAGTCAGCTTTGCTCCCTGCTCCGAGCAAGCTCCTCACAGCAGTGAGGAGGAGCCGGAGCAGGCAAGAGGAGTGGGCTTGGCCAGGCAGTAGTGGTGCCTCCAGCATCTCCGCTGGCTGCCTGCAGCGCTGCTCCTCTGCTGCCAGGAACTCTGGGGTAGATACGGAGGTCTTCCAGGACCCGAGTCAAGCCGTGTGCACAGGAAAGCAATAGGGCTCGGACACTAGGTCCCAGCTTAACACGGGCTCGGACCCTCCAGCCCTGCAGTCCATGCCCTAGCTTAGCACCTAGGTTAGCATGGACGCAAGGGGGGTTAGACTTGAGCCCAGGCTTACATTGCTGTCTAGACATACCCTAGGGATGCCCAGCCAGCACCTGGATTCACCCAATACCTCCCCAGCTCACTGCTGATGGGTCTGACCCTTGTAGGTGTTTCTACTCCCAAAGGCCCAGGCGGTCCGGCGTACGCTCTAGCATGTTGAGAAGTTCACTGGGCAGACAGAACCATCCAGGAGATGGGGATGCCTGCTCTTTGGGCTCCTTCCTGTACCCCAGGTGCCAGGACCTGTGACCCACCAGCCAGGAGCAATGTCCCTGGCATCCAGGGATGCTGCTCCTGGATTAGCCACCAGGGTGCGCTCCCTGACTTTTATTAGAGTCACCTCTGAGTGATTCACTCTGGTGACTCAGTGTCCCAACTTCACTGAGGGGGAAACTGAGGCACAGAAGGGTCCAGGCCAAAATGATCAGCAGGGGCCTATGCTGTGAGGTGCCTCTGTTTTGGGCATCCTGCCTGGCCACATCTGGCTTGATTTTTAGAAGTGCTGAGCATTAAAAAAAAAACGGTTACTTATCTTTCGTAACTGTTGTTCTTCGAGATGTGTTGCTCTTGTCCATTCCATAATAGGTGTGTGCGTGCCCACATGCGCAGTCATCAAAGATTTTTGCCTTAGCAATACCCATAGGGCCGGCTTTGGCACCCCCTGGAGTGCTGCACTCATGCGTCTGTATATCAGGCGCTGCCAACCCTACACCCTCTCAGTTCCTTCTGGCCGACAACTCCGACAGAGGGGGGGGAGGGCGGGGAATGGAATGGACACGACCTGCATCTCGAAGAACAACCGTTACAAATGGTAGATAACCATTTTTTCTTCTTCGAGTGCTTGCTCATGTCTATTCCAGTCTAGGTGACTCAAAAGCAGAATCAACGGAGGTGGGCTTTGAGCACAGCTCTCCCAAACCTAGCATCATCTCGAGCCTGCTGGGTCAGCACGTAGTGTGATGCAAACGTGTGGACGAATGACCAGGTGGTGGCCCAACATATCTCTTGGATTAGCACTTGTGCCAGGAAGGCTCATTCGAGTAGGCCTGCACCCTACTCGAATGAGCCATTACGATCACCAGTAGGGGCACCTTTGCCAACTCGTAGCAGTAGTAGATGCAGGCTGTGATCGAAGATGAGATTCTCTGGACAGACACTGGGTGACCTTTCGTTCTGGCAGCGACAGCAACAAACAACTGCACTGATTTATGGAACGGCCTTGTTCTATCAATGTAGAAGGCCAGCGCCCATCTGACATCCAGGGTATGCAGCCTGCGCTTGTCATCCGTCATATGAGGCTTTGAACAAAGGACTGGTAAGTAAATATCTTGACCAGTGTGGAACTGGGAGGCAGCCTTGGGCAGAAAGGCTGGGTGCAGATGCAGCTGGCCTTCGTCCATACAGAAGACCTTATATGGCAGCTCCAACATGAGCGCCCTGAACTTGGACACCCTGCAAGCCGAAGTTATAGTGACCAAGAAGACAGACCTTCCAGGAGAGAAGAAGAAGACAGCAGGAAGCCAGAGGTTTGAAGGGGTGACCCATCAGCCTCGACAGCACAAGATTCAGGTCCCAAGGGGGAACTGGGTCCCAGACATGCAGGTAAAGGCACTCCAGACATTTCAAGAACCGTGCCATCATGGGATGGGCGAAGACCGACCAGCCTTGAAATGGAGGAGTGCCAAAACGGTCGCCAGGTGGATGGAAGATAGCGGACAGGCCTGGGAGCTTACGGTAAAGTAAATAGCCCAGGATGTCCTGCAGCGGGTACTGCAGCAGGAATGTGCCGGTCCGAGGACCAACACGTGAACCACTTCCACTTTGCCACATAGGTAGTCCTGGTGGAGGGTTTCCTGCTTCCCAGCAGGACCAGTTGGACACTAGCAGAGCACTCCTGCTCATCCATACTCAGCCAAGCAACAGCCAAGCTGCCAAGTGCAGCAATGACAGGTTCAGGTGCAGCAAGTTGCCGTGGTTCTGGGACAGCAGATCCGTCCGAAGAGGTAGCTGCAACAGGGTGGCTGCCAAAAGACTCAGCAGCATGCCGAACTAGTGCTGACAAGGCCACGCTGGGGCTATGAGGATAACAGACGCTCTGTCTTGCTTCACCTTTAGCAGGATCTTGTGGATCAATGGTACTGGTAGGAAGGCGTATATCAGTGCTCGCAACCACAGGATCAGGAAGGTGTCTGACAGTGAGCCCTTGTCCTTACCCTGCAGAGAACAGAACACGTGGCACTTCCTGTTCTGTCTGGACACAAAACAGGTCCACCTGGGCAGTCCCCCTCATGTGGAAGATGAGGCTGACCACCTCTGGATGGAGCGACCATTTGTGGCAAGACAAAGTCCTGCTGAGCCAATCCGCCAAAACGTCCTTGGCTCTAAGCAGGTGGGCAGCCACCAAATAAATGTTGCACTGCCCACAGAAGTCCCAGAGGCTGAGCGCCTCCTGACAAAGGGCCAAAGACCTGGCGTCCCCCTGCCTGTTGATGTAAGACATCGTGGCTGTATTGTCCACCAGGACCTGTCCCACCCTGCCCTTCAGGTGGCGTAAAAACACCTGGCAGGCCAGGCGAACAGCTCTGAGCTCTCTGATGTTGATATGAAGGGCTAGATCATTTTGTAGCCAGCAGCCCTGGGTGTTGAGCTCACACAGGTGGTGTCCCCAGCCCAGATCCGATGCGTCCAAGACCAAGGTGAGCATTGGAGAGGGGGTCACGAAGGGAACCCCCTGCAGCACCGACTTGGGATTCAGCCACCAATTCAGGGACAAGAGGACATGACTCAGCACTGTGACCACTCGGTCCAAGGTGTGTCTGCTGGAGATATAAACCAAGGCCAGCCACCTTTGCAAAGGCTGCTAATGAATTCAAGCATGGCTGACCACGTATATGCATGCAGCCACGTGGCCTATCAATCGCAGGCACGTGAGGGCCGTGGTGAGCAGATGGCTCTTTATGTGGGCGATCAAGTCCAACATGGCCTGAAAACACGCTTCCAGAAGGAAGACCCTGGCCAATGTGGAGTTGAGAATCACTCCAATAAACATTATGCGTTGAACCAGTGTTAATGTGGACTTCTCTGTGTTTATTAACAGGCCCAGATCGTTGCAGATGGACTGCACCAGATCGAGGCTCCGTTGCACCTGCTCTGAAGACCTGCCCTTGATGAGCCAGTCATCGAGCTATGGGAAGATCTGGACCCTTTGATGTCTCAGGTAAGCTGGTACCAGTGCCACGCATTTCCTGAACACCCTGGAGGCCAAAGGGTAGCGCTGTGAACTGGAAGTGACGCCTGGCCATTATGAAACGCAGGAAACGCCTGTGTCCTGGGAATATGGAGACATGAAAGTAAGCGTCCTTTAAGTCAAAAGCAGCATATCAGTCCCCTGGATCCAGGGAAGGGATGATGGAGGCCAGGGAGACCATGTGGAACTTCAACTTCTTGAGAGACTTGTTGAGGCCACGCAGATCCAGGATAGGTCTGAGGCCCACTTTGGCCTTCGGGATTAGGAAATAACATGAATAGAATCCTCTTCCTTCCATGTCCTGAGGAACCTCCTCTATAGCCCCCAAGCCCAGGAGCTTCTCGACCTTCTAAACGAGGAGTTGCTCGTGAGAAAGGTCCCTTAAGAGGGACGGGAAAGTGGCGGGGGAGGGGCGGCCAAGAATTGCAGAGTATAGCCCCAAGGCACTATGTCCTGGACCCAGCAGACTGATGTAACCTGTGACCAGGCCGAGCGGTAGGGGAAAAGGCAGTCAAGGAAAGGCGGATAGAGTCCAGTTGGCTGATTGGGGTGTCACTCTCATCCCTTAAAATGATTGCTTCTGTCCCCCTGGGTGTTTGGCGGCCCAGGCTGGTCTGGTGAACAGGAGGAAGAAAGGAGACAATGACTAAAACCAGTGTCCCTTCTCCTCGTAGGTCCCTGACAAGGCTGCCAGGGCCTTGGCGGCAGCGATGGCTGAAAGGGCTTCCTGGCTGATTGAGGCATGTGCATGCCCAACGAGCGAAGGGTAGTCCTGGTGTCCTTCAACCCATGCAGCCTGGCATCCATTTAATCTGAGAACAGACAAACTCCATCAAAAGGGAGATCCTGGATTGAGGCCTTCATCTCCTGGGAGAGGCCTGCAGTCTAGAGCCAGGAACTACACTGCACAACCACTGCCGATGCGACCACCCTTGCTGCTGAATCTGCCGTGTCCCAGGCCTTCTGCAGGGAACATCTGGCTGCTGCTGTGCCCTTCTCCACCAGCATGCCCAACTCCTGGGCCAGACCCTGAGGGAGGGATTCCTGGAACTTTTTAAGACTATCCTGGAGATTAAATTGTACCGGGACTAGCAGGGCCTGATTGTTTGCCATCCGGAATTGCAGGCTGGGGGCGGAATACATTTTTCTCCCGAATAAATCAAGTTTTTTGTCCTCTTTGTCTTTGGGAGTGGAAGAGGTGGGGACCTGTCTGTCCTTCTCGTTGGCCACAGACACAACCAGCAAGCCCTGGGGTGGGTGGGTATAAAGGTATATGAAACGTTTGGCCAGCACAAAGTACTTTTTCTCTGCCCATTTCGAGGTGGCAGGGATGGAGGAGGGGGTCTGCCACAGGGTCTTGGAGATCTTGAGGACTCTGTCATGTACGGGCAGGGCAACGCGGGTGAGCGTAGAGGCCGAGAGGACATTGAAGAGGGTGTCCCCTCATATCCCACCATCTCCTGCACCTCAAGCCCCAAGTTCTCGGCCACGCGCCAGAGTTAGGGCTTGATGCTCCCTGAAGTCATCTGGTGAGCTAGCTCTAAAAGGTCCGGTGACCCCCTTGTCCAGGGACAACGAGGAAGACTGGACCACTGATGGAGGTGCGGGCGTCTTGCCCACAGTCGAAGGAGGCGGCTTAGGGGTGGGCACAGGTTCCTCCACCCCGACCTCAGAACAGGCTTCTGGTACCGGGCCCAGTGGGGCTGCCGACCAATGCTTCAACATGGCCACCAAGGAAGGGGGCATTGTCATAACCGGTATGCCACACACACTCCAATATGGCCACTATGTTGGCCACTGGCCGTGCTGCCACTGCGATGCCGCAGACAAGGAAGCGGATTCCGGTGCCCAATCACGCCGATGGGACCTGGGCAATGGGCTGAACTGGCCTTCTGTACCAGAGGAACCACCTTCCAGCTACCAGCGAGGAGCCATCGATGTCTGCGTTTGTTTACTGGTCATGACTTCCAGTGACCGGTGACCTGGTGTAACTGACCGGTGACTGTACTGGGGAGAGTGGTACTGGTGCCAAGGAGACCGGTGCCAAGACGGGGAACATTCCCACCGTGCCGGTGATCAGGACCGACGCCTGGAGGATGACCGGCGAGAGAGTGAGCAGTGCCGGGAATAGTAGGGGAAGTGTCGACCCTGTGCCAGTGAGTAGCGCTGAGGGAATCTGGATGCCAGCCTGGGTGACCGACAATGCGACTCGGACCTGCACCTGGATTCTCGACGCGGCAGAGAAGATTGACGTCTTCTGTCTGGCAACCGACGGTGTTCCCCTATCCCCTGAGGGGTCTTAACGGTGGGCTTGCCCTCTTGGGGAACCTTAACCGGGTCCTGCAGCACCAGGGTCATCACCAGAGCAGGTGGAGACCTGTGCTCTCTCTGCACCTGGGGAGCCTGGGATGATGACGGTGCAGGCAGAGGTATGAGTCCCATATCACTCCCAGGAGTTGGTGGCGGACCTTTAAGGGGGCTGGGAGCCTCAACCGGGGAGGCACGATCGCATGGCTCCAGAGTAGCCTGGTGGGCAGGCCCGGGTCCCTTGGTAGGTGACCCCTGGGCCTTCTTGTTTGGTGCCGGGGAACGCTTGTTGGCCTTCTTCTTCGGCACTGACGATGGCAAACAGTGCCAGGAGGAGCCAGGTGCCAGCGATGCGCTGCGCACAGAGGCTGAGGCGCTCAGTGTGACCTGCCTGGATGGCTCGGAAGACAGACAGAGGGCAGACTCCATCTGGAGAGTACTGAGGTGGATATCCCGTTGTTTCTGGGTGTGGGGCCAAAAGTTTTTGCAGATCCGGCATCGCTTCTTAGAATCATAGAATCATAGAATATCAGGGTTGGAAGGGACCTCAGGAGGTCATCTAGTCCAACCCCCTGCTCAAAGCAGGACCAATCCCCAACTAAATCATCCCAGCCAGGGCTTTGTCAAGCCTGACCTTAAAAACTTCTAAGGAAGGAGATTCTACCACCTCCCTAGGTAATACATTCCAGTGTTTCACCACCCTCTTGGTGAAAAAGTTTTTCCTAATATCCAACCTAAATCTCTCTCACTGCAACTTGAGACCATTACTCCTTGTCCTGTCCTCTTCTACCACTGAGAATAGTCTAGAACCATCCTCTCTGGAACCACCTCTCAGGTAGTTGAAAGCAGCTATCAAATCCCCCCTCATTCTTCTCTTCCGCAGACTAAACAATCCCAGTTCCCTCAGCCTCTCCTCATAAGTCATGTGTTCCAGACCCCTAATCATTTTTGTTGCCCTTCGCTGGACTCTCTCCAATTTATCTTAATGTGTGACTCCCCCAAGCACTTAAGGAAGCTGCTATGGCGGTCACTCACAGGCATAGACCTGCTGCAGTCTGAGCAGGGCTTAAACCTGGGAGACCGGGGCATGCCCCGCCTGGGGCAAAGTCCCCACTGGGACCCTAACTATTAACTAACTAACTACTTAACACTACTATATGCAAACTATATACAAAGGTACTAAGGTCCAAAGTTTGAAAGGAGAAACCACTAGCTCTTGCTAAGCAGGAAAGGCGCTTGACTGACCACCACAGGCAGTAAGAAGGAACTGACAGGGTGTACGGTTGGCGGTGCCTTATATACCGCGGCATGAGCGCAGCACTTAAGGGGGCGACACAGCCAGCCCTATGGGTTCCGCTAAGGCAAAGATCTCCAACAACCGCGCACGTGGGCGCGCACACCTAGAATGGAATTGACATGAGCTAGCACTCGAAGAACTCCCTTTGGGTGAACCTAGCATCATGGTGAGCCAGGTCCTGGGTCTCTCCAGCTAGGCTCCTCAGAACGAAAGGATTTAGAATCAGTGACAAACGGGGGCTTTGCCTTGCCTTTCCCAGGTCACCAGCAGGATCAGGACTGGCACATGGCTCCCAGCCCCTGGATCTACGCACTGTGCCATGCTGCTAGTCAATGTACCTGTTAGGGGTCAGCAAGTGCCTGGAGGGGGTCTCTGTACCCTGCCTGGACACTGGGTCCTTGGCCCCTGGCATTCCCAATGCCCTGGAGGCCAGCGAGGAGCTGATAAAGTACTGAGCCTTGCAGCAAGTAGTGTCTGCATGACTGGAGGACTGATCCTCCCAGCAGAGCCCTCCGCATAAGGGGGCCAGCCATGGAATGTGAAATGGATGGGCAAGGCCAGGGACCTTGCAGAGGCCTTGAGTCTGGCTGACCCCCGACACTGCAGTCCCTTCCTGCCTAGCCCGGGCTCCTTACCTTTCTCTGCCTGCTCAATGATCTGCCGGAGGGCCTTCTTGAGGCTGTTGGCTCTCAGCATTAGCTGCTCCTTGGATTTGAAGATCCTGGGCACAGGGCTTGGGTTGAAGCTGCCCCCCCTGCTGCTCTCCTTGGCCTCAGGGCCGGGTGGGGCAGTCTGCGTGCTCCCCTCAGGGACAACGATTGCCTGTGATTCATCGTTCAGCTCCCGCACCAGGGAGTCCAGCTTCTCGTTCAGCATTGCACACTGCAAGAGAGAAGTTAGTCATCCCAGGGGAGTGGACCGCAGTAAGGCCAGGGTGTTTGCTGGCACTCAGCCACAGGCGGTCCCAGGGGAGGACGCTGGGGGGGGTCACAGCTAGCATGGCACAGCACATGGCTGCTGCTCCATGGCATGGCTCATGGGAACATCCTCTCAGTGGCAGGGCATTCTGAGGCAGTCCCAGGCAATGGATTAATCCATGCTGTGAACCCCATGGAGAATCCAAAGGCTTAAATCCAGCGATTGCCAAGACTGCAGCTGCCCGCAACTCTGACTGTCTGCCACAGGGGGGCGCTAGTGTCCCAACGAGCATCTCCGCCAGTCAATGCCCCGCCAGAACTTACCTTCCGAGCCATGGTGTCAGCCTCCTGCTTGTTCTCGATGGCCCTCTCATAGGCCTTGCCAACCTCGGCCACAAAGTTGTTCACCGTTCCGCACAGGAACCTGCCAGAGAGAGCAGCATCCGGGGGCAGAGTCCGGGTGAGACAGGAACCCCTGCACTGGGGCTCCTTCCCATACCCCTCCCCACATAGTTGGGCACAGTGCCCCTGGAATGCTGCTCCTCCATTAGCCAGCAAAGGGTGCTCTCCAGCCCCACAAGGGAGGCCCCCACCTCTGGGCCCAGCTGTGCAGCCCTGCAGCAAGCACAGCAGCATTTGGTGCTGGTGAGAGCCCAGCACCCTGACATCACCCACGGCCAGGCAGCCAATCATACTCTGGCCGGGTCCCTGGGACGTACCTCTTGCTGATGCAAACTGCAGCTGTCCAGGATTGCGTTGCTCAGACCCATGGGATGGGCTGTGATGCCCTTCACCATTTGGGCCCAGCACAGAGCCAAAGGCACTAGCGGCTGAAGGCTGCTTGGAGCCCTGTGTGCAATGATTTGGGGGCCTCAATACAAGCTCCCTGGCCCGGATCCTCAGAGGTACTCGGCGCCTCACTCGCATTGATTTCAAGACCTATGAAGATCTGGGACCCACCAGCCACATCACAAAACCACCCCCTCATTGGCACAGTTCTGCCCCGTTGGCACTGCCAGCAGAAGCCGAGGGGCAGGATGAGCCACAGACCCCCAGCTCCCTCGTAGCCCTCGGAGTAAGCCCACCAGACCGGGCTCCGGCAGGCCAGCAGGGTGGGGGAAGCTTGGCCTGCTACTGTCCGTGCTCACTGGCCTGGGGATGGGCAGAGGGCACCTGGGAGGTGCATGCCTGATCCCCTGCCACCCTTGGCCTGCCCACAGCATGCAGGTGGGGGCGGCTCTGATTGGGGTAACCTTCATCAGCCAAAGCCCCCTTACTTTGCAGAGGAAATCACAACCGAGTGCTTGTCGGATTCCAGGATCTTGGCCAGGTGGAAGGCCACGGAGTCGGCATAGTGAGAGATCTGGGCCTGCGGGACATGGAGGGAACAAGGGCACTCTCTGAGCAACAGCAGCAGCACTCCCGGTGCCCTCCCTGGATCCTCCTGGGCCAGCCACACTAGAAAACTGCAGGGCTGAGCAAGCCCCTGCAGCTGTAGGGGAGCAGGGCTCAGTGCCTAAAGCACCGGACTGGGAGTTAGGCTGTACTCCTGACTCACTGTGTGACCTGAGCAAGTCACAGCCCCACTCTGTGCCTCAGTTTCCCCATCCTGCTCCACTCTGATTCTCTGAATGCCTGGGGACACCTGGAACCTGCCAATCCATCATTTCCTCTTCTGTTGGCATTCAGAACTGCACCAAAGACCAGCTCCCCTGCAACGGGGCTAAGTGGGGTGCGGATAGCCCAGATTTCCAACTACCCCTTTTAGGGGTGCAGCTGCATGCGCGGTGGGATTGTGAAGCTTCATTGCTTCAAGACTGTGAAATGCTTAGAGCTCCTCAGGTGGGACAGGCTGCGGGAGGGGAGACGATCGGGGTGCGTGCTATTACATGGCAGTCGAATGCATGCTCTAGTGTGCGATTACAAACCCTGCGTTCGTTCACACACACCCTTAAGGCAGTGGCAGCACTGAGTGCCAGAGCCTGCTGCAAACAAACAGCAGGGAAGTGCTTGGAAATCAGACCCTACGCTCACACTGCATGCATGGCGCTGCAAAGGCTCCGGTACGAGACTGTCTGAAGAGCTGACAGGCTACCGAGACCAGAGGGAGGGAAGGGAAATTGAGGCGCAGAGAGGGGAAGGTCACCCAGCAGCCAGAGACAGAAACTAAACTCAGGTCTGCTGACTCCCAGTGCAGTGCAGTGATCTATCCACTAGGACACACAGTTTCTCTTGCCACCCGCCCCCCCCGCCCCCCTTGCATAGACTGTGCCACAGACTATGCCTGGCCACTCATCAGCCATCGCAGACCTCTGTAAGCCCCACCAGGCCCTTTTAGCTTCCATCCCAGGCAGACCATCCCCATGCAACCGGAGCATACACCCCGCCCAGCAATTTGCTTTCCTGGCTTGTTTCAGTTAAATTGTTTCCCCTTCACCAAGGGCAGGTCTTACGCTGGTCTGGGCAGGAAAACATTGGAACTGTGGCTTCAGGCTGAGAACTGCTCAACTCATTTCACCCAGGACAGAAATCCTGGTCTCCCTGAAGCTTTCAGTACTGCAGCCTCTCCCCTTCAGTTACCTCAGGCCCTAGGTGCTGCCATGTGCAAGCTGCTTTCCCCCTCCATCCCCATGCTCATGTAGCAGACATGCATAGGCAGGGGTCTGAACTCAGGAGTTGATGTTCCATGCCCCCAACTCATCTGGACTATGCTGCCACTCCAGCCCCACCCCCCACGCTGGACAGGCAACAGAGCAGCTGTACCTGGATACAGGAATCCCCATTCTCCTCCTCTTTGATGGCAGGGGGCGACTGCTTGGGCGCCTCGTAGGTCAGGACGCTCCACCTGGAGGGAAGGCAAAGACAAGATGCTTGTTGCTGGGGCTCAACCTTTGCCAAGCCATGGCCTGGCAGCCAGCCCTGCCCGGAAACCCAGGGCGGCCTCTTTGAGATGAAGGCAGGCACTGGGCCATGGTGGGGCAGGGATCTGCAGGGAGATGGGCCCCCCCCATAGGACGCAGAGTGGGGCTTCAGAAAGCCAGGGCAACAGGAGATGGCAACCGCAAGTCAGGGACGTGGGAGGTGGCTCTCGCCTCAGTCCTGGCCAGGCCCTGGTGTCCGAAAGGAGTGGGGAAGGTCAGCCATTGGGACTGGCAGCCCAGATAGACCTGTGTCCAGTCTCCGAGAGCGGCCAGGCACAGAAGAAGACGCCCTGCAGTAGGTGGCTACGGGACAACCTGCTGCCTGGGAGATGTGGCTGAAAATGCAGGCGCACGATGGCAGACTCAGACTGACGCCTGACCTCAGAGCCCTTCCCAGGGAGTGCGCACCCAGACTGAGTTTGTTCTCTTACCCATTCGGGATACTGAGAGCAAAGCCCCCTTCCTGGCCCAGGGCAGGAGTGAGGTCGGCCCAGCCCACAGCCTCGCCCCTGCTCACCTGTCCAGCATCTTGGTGCTGGCCCGCTCCAGCTTCTCCAGGACCTGCAGCAGCTGGGTATCATCATCACAGAGACTGCCCCAACCCAGGACCCGCGCCAGGTCATTGCCCGTACCCAGCGGCAGGACACCAAGCTGGCACTGCCATGGTAAGGAAAGAATTGTGAGCACAGGGCAGCCCCCAATCTGAGAGCCCAGCCAAAAGCTATGGGCATGGGGTGCCGTGTCCAATGGACCCATCCTTTGCAGGATCCCCTCCACACCCTGGGGATCTCTCTGATGGGCGTGGGCAGGATCTCAGCTCACACTCTGATTAGTACCAGTGACACTCAGAAGGGGGGGGTCACTGGGGGTGTCCTGGCAATGGGCACAGCTGGCACTTTGGGACGTTGCTGGAATGCGCTGCAGGCCCCTACCCAAACAAACCCAGAGCACACCTGGCACCTGCACATGTCTGGCCCTGGTGACACACATCTAGCCCATGCCAGCCCCACCAGCGCTGTCATTGTGCGATAGTTCTGGAAATGCAGCTCCTGGCTGCCAGGGCTTAGCACACGCCCTCAAGCCAGCTTTTCACTACTGCCAAGACCCAGGGGGGCAGGGGCAGCCCTCAGAGACACTGAGACGGGGGGAGGCAGCAGACAGACTCCTCCTCACTTGCTTGTGCAATCCCAGTGCATCGATTTCGGAGAGAACCCAGCCCACGCTGCCATCTCCCCCACAGACCAGGATCCGGAAGGTGGAGAACTTCTGGAAGAGCCGCAGGCTGGCAAGGGATACACAAAGAGGAGCAGGAGTCAGGGCTAAACGGGGTCCCAGATACATGCCTCAGCTCAGCTCCCTCCAAGGAAGGCCCTGGCCTTTTCCCTCCCCCTGAGGGACAGCAGAGCTCACTCAAGCAGGGGTAACAGTCAGTGGTACGTCTAGACCCATCGCTGGCCCAGGTCAGTTGACTCAGGCTTGCAGGGCTAGGCCTGTGAGGATAAAAAATTGCAGAATAGGTGGTTGGGCTCAGGCTGGAGCCGGGCTGAGAGCCCGCGGTGGGAGGATCTCAGAGTCCGGACATCTGCAGTGTTCTTTGGAGCCCAGCCAGCCCAACGCACTGGCCCAGGCTCTGGGACTTGTGATCTGGGTTTATCACCCAATCCAAACAGCCCAGCCTCATCTAGTTCAGAGCATTAAGGGCTGGAGACCCAGTTCAGCCCCTTACAGAGCAGGTGGGAGCTGCTGAGCTTTCAGTTTGGCCCATCTTTATGAGGCCCTCCCAGCTACGGGGTCATATGGGGTGCTCCTGGCTGGGTGGATGGAGTCATGTGTCTCTAGGACCTGAGCAGCTTCCTTGTTTTCCCTGGCCCCCAGGTAGATCAAAGAACAAAGGGAGGGAAGGGACGCACTGTCTCATGGGGTGTGAGGCCTGGCACTGCTGGTGTGAGTGCATGGAGGGGGCCAGGCTGCAGGGGCACTGCAGGAGCAAGCGTAGGGAGTGGGCGGGGCTTCAGGGGGCACTGTGGGCATGAGCATAGGGAAAATTGGCTGGGTGGCCGGGGTCGCTGTGGGTATAAGTGTAGGAAATTGGCCGGGTGGCAGGGGATGTCGTCAGGCAGCAGGGGTCGCTGTGGGCGTGAGTGCAGAAAATTGGCCGGGTGGCAGGGGATGCCATCGGGCAGCAGGGAGCACTGTGGAGTGGGCTGGGTGGCATGGGGTTCTATGGGTGTGAGTGAAGGGAGGGGGCCGGGCAGCAGGGGGTGCCGTGGGTGTGAGCACAGGGAGAGGGCTGAGCAGCAGGGGGCGCCATGGGCGGGAGCACAGGGAGGGAGCCGGGCAGCAGGGGGCACTGTGGGCGTGAGCGCAGGGAGAGGGCTGGGCGGCAGAGGGCGCTGTCGCTTACCCAAGGTGAGGGCCCCCGTTCATCAGGTCAAAGACTTGCGCCGGGTTGAGGAACTGCTTGAACTTGCGCAGGAACTTCACACCCTGGTTGTCGCCGCTCTTGGAGTTGATGAAGGCCAGCAGCGGGCTGGAGCAGGACGAGGGGCAGGTGGCCTTCCAGAAGCCTGAGGAAAAGCCGAGTGCCCCAGTGAGCAGTGCAATAGCCTGGGGTTGGACCAAGTCCCTGCTCTGCGACCAACTGCCTATGTAACCCTGGGTAAGTCACTTAGCCTCAGGGCCTCCGTCCCACCTGTGCAATGGGGACAACAGTGCTGCCCTGCCCCAGAGGGTGTGAGTATAGAGACTGTGAGGGGTTTAGAGCCTGTGGCAATGGGGGCCAGGGAAATACTATAAAGAGCTGCTTTGCAATAGGCCGAGGGGAAGGGGGTGTAGAGGAGTGCCTTCACTTGGCCTTTCAGGGCAACAGCTTGGGGAGATTTTGGCTGAAGTACCTGGCAGATTCCCAGTCTCAGTCCCGTGTGACACGCAGGAATGTACATAACAAATGCTACTAATAACCCCATCTTTCGGCTCGGGGAGGGTCAAAACCAAAGTCTCTGGCCCCAAACTCGATAGAGTAATGCAGCTCCCATGTGCAACACGGCCCCACCCACTCTTCACAGCTGGAATCATTGTGGGCAGGGTCTGCGTGTGTGCAGTGGATCCCATTCAGAGCCACTGGCTGCTGCCCCAGTGTACTAACAACGACGGATGGGAAGGGAGATTGGCACCATAGCAGCAGTGCCCGGGATGGAGCTGGAGATGAACCATACGGGGAAACTTATGTTAACCCCTTGACATATGTGACATCCGGATACTATGGGGGGAAGTGCCACAGAAACAGGGACACACAGAACACTGCTGTTAAATTCTTTCCTAGTGCATTCTGGGGCTGATCTTGTTGCCGCTGACTCTAATGGAAATAGGATCAGCACCCCTTCTTAATGGACACTTATTCCATGCTTGGATGTACGCCATGTTCTTCCCCAGATACACTGCCCACCTTATTAAGGTCTGGCCCTGGCAATGCATGCGTGCTTGGCCCTTAGGATTCAGGAAGCATCCCTATTCAGGAAGGGCATTGTGATAAATGAAGGGGGGTAGGGGGGTAAGCCCCTTTTATGGACATCCAGCCTGCCAGCCATCCAGTGGCAAGTATTAATTTTTAAAATCCTTGCGGGCCCCCACCTTCTGCACTCAAAGTGCCAGAGTGAGAATTCAGCCCTGACAGGCTTTAAAACACATGCTCATTGTTAAGCACAAGCTTAAAACCCATTGTAGTCAACTTTAAGTAGATACAGTTAACTTTAAGCATGTGTATAAGTGCTGTCCTGAATCGGGGCCATGCTGCAGAAGGCACAAGTAGAGGCAGTCTAACCAAGGGTGGGATCTGGGGATGGAGTGTGGAAATCAGGAAAGGCTGCTGGGTGTGTGGCTGGAAAACAGCCCTTGTTTTCTGCAGGCAGGAGCAAATCCCTGGTGGGGTTTTTGCTGCGAGGCAGTCAGGGCTCAGCAGAGGATGCATAGCGTTAGCTGAGCAAAGCACTGACTGTTAAGTAAACACCAGATGAACAATCTGGGAGCCCACAAAGGATTTACAATCAGTGCAACGCTTTTAAAGAAATTAAATTGGAAATGAAATCTGCTAATGGGTCAGGGCTGGCACCGCTACAGAGAGGGATCGATAGCTGGCCCGGAGCCTGCAGCCGCCTCCACTGCACTTGGCCATGGAATTGCTTTCTTTTGCTGCTCTTCTCATGAGAGGCCCAGTTCTGCACTCTGCGCTTGCGCAGGGCGTGCTGGAGTGCCGCACAGTGCCCAGTGTGATGCACGCTGCTGGGAAGGGCTGTCAGCTTCGCTCTCTGCTCTGCCCAGTGCTGTTTCCAGAAAGGCAGGGGGCTTCCTTTGCCAGCTCTGGAGCACATCTTTGTGACTATGCAGACTCACATCCAGTAAGTGTGCATGTCTTCTGGGAGAGATAGATATGGGTGTGACACCAATGACCTGACAACACTAGCTAGCGGGAGGGATTCAGCTGTGAAGGTTTTCCCTTCACTCTACCAATGCACATCAATCCCAACCCACAGTCCCACAGCCTACTCCAGCCCTGGGCTCCCCATACAACTCTGCTGCTGCTGCTGCAACCTACGCCCTCGTACTATTCCAGTCCTGGGCCCGCATAGCTCCGGGTTCTACATCACCAGGAGATAAGAATACCTCAATAACTAGCTATGGTGACTTTCCAAGAAGCATTGTTTCCACCAGTTATGATGACTGGATCTAAGGCACCATGAGATGGCATGGTCCAAACCATGCGGTCACTTGGTAATTTGGGCACAACCAAACAATATTCATTTCAATACATCCAAATGTAAAGTCACCCATCTAGGAACAAAGAATGCGCCATACTTACAGGATGGGGGTTCTATTCTGGGAAACGGCTACTTTGAAAAAGACTTGGAGGACATACTGGATAACCAGCTGGACATGAGTGCCAAGTGTCATGCTGTAGCCAAAACGGCTGTATGATCTTTTACTCCTGAGGGCATTCTGTGCCAAAAAATTAAAAATTCTGCACACCATATTTTAGAATTCTGCAAAATTCTGCAAATTTTATTTGTCAAATAAATGTGGAGGCTCCAGCATGGCATTGGAGAGCACAGGCCACTGGCTGTACAGAGGTGGGAGATCACTGTGAAGCTCCCCCCCACCCCGGAACACGGATTCAGCGGTGAGGCTGCACCCAACCCTGACACAGCACAAGGACCGGGCCTGCCCCAGAAACACCCCAGGGTCCTGCCCCTCCATGTGTGCACAGGTGTGGGCAGGCAGGCTCAGCAAGGAAGGATCCATGGGTGGAGGAGCTTAGTGTGGGAGGATCCAGGTGTGGGTTGAGAGGGTTCTGTGGGGTGGGGATCTGGGTTCGAGGCGGGATCTGGGTGCGAGGGGGGATCTGGGTGCACAGGTAATGGGACTCTGAAGGAGGATCCAGGTGAAGGTGGTTGGGACTCAGCAGTGGGGAGGTCTGTATGTGGGGAGGATAGAAATCGGCAGAGGGGTGGGGTGGGATGGGATGGGGATCCAGGTGCAGCTGGTTGGGGCTTGGTAGGGTGGGGATCCAAGTGCTGGTTACTCATTGGGATGGTCCAGGTGAAGGGAGAGTGGGGTTTGTCAGGGGGTGTTCCGGGTGAGGGGTGAGGCTCGGTGTGGGGGTCTGGATGCACAGAGGTTGGATGGATGGGAGACCAGCTGCATGTACAGTGACCCCTCCCCCTGCAGCTGAGGAGCAATGGGTGCAGGAAGCGAGGCAGGAGGGGGCGGGAGTTTGCAGAGCTTCTTACAGCCAGGCTGAGAAATCTGGGTGGGTGTCTGACACGGCTCCGGATGCCGTGCAGGGGAAGAGAAAGTCCCATCCTCCCCAGCCGAGCCGGGACTAGTAGCTGAGCCCAGCACAGGGTAGGAGCCACCAGCCGGGTCTTCCCCAGTCCTGCCCTCTGCCCCACAGTGATTTACCTCTCTGCCAGCTGCCCTGGGCACCCGAAACATACTGCTGGGAAAGATCATATGAGGGTCATAAAGTCATTTTTCTGCAGGGAAGCAAAGAAATCTGTGGGCGACATACATTCTGCACATGCGCAGTGGCACAGAATTCCCCCAGGAGTAATCTTTCGATGTATAACAGGGGGATTGTGAGTAGGAGAAGAGAAGTGATTTTACCTCTGTATTAGGCACCACTGCTGGAATATTGTGTCCTGTTCTGGTGTCCGCAATCCAAGAAGGATGGTGATAAATTGGACTGAGTTCAGAGAAGAGCCACGAGAATGGCTAAAGGATTGGAAAATATGCTCAATATATTTAACAAAGAGAAGGCTAAGAGCTGACTTACTCATGGTTTATAAGTATTTACATGGAGAACAAAAAATAGATAATAGATTCTTCAGTCTAGCAGACGAAAGTATAACAAGATCCAATGGCTGGAAGTTCAAGCTAGACAAATTCAGAATGGAACTAGGCATACATTTTTAACAGTCAGGGAGATTAACCATTGGAACAAATTGCCAAGGGTCATGGTGGATTCTCCATCACTGGCCATTTCTAAATCAAGATTGGAAGTTTTTCTAAAAGATGTGCTTTTGTTCAAACAGGAACAGAAAGTTCTCTGGCCTGTGCTATCCAGGAGATCTGACTTGATGGTCATAGTGCTCCCTTCTGGCCTTGGAATATATGAAAGAATGCTAGGGTTGCCAGATGCCCAGTTTTCAACCAGAAAGTCTGGTCAAAAAGGGGACCTGACAGTGTCCAGTCAGGTGAACTGACTGTACACAGAAAGTCCGGTTACTGCGGGCGGGGGAGGAGCTGGGTCATCACCCGAGCCAGCCCCTACTAAGCTGGGGCCACCTCCTACCTGCGTCGGGCAGCTGCAGCTCCCAGCCCCAGCTCCATAAAAGAGTCCCTCCTGACCCAGGCAGCGGGGAGGTGGGGGAAAGAGGGGAAAAGCAGCAAGCAACAGGGAGGGAAGGGGGGAAGAAGAGCGAATGCAGGGCAGGGCCTTGAGGGGAAGAGGAGGGGCAGGGGTGGTGCCTCAGGGAGAAGAGGTGGGGCAAGAGAGGTTCCAGAACTCCTGTTAAGAGTGTTCGGCTTTGAAATATTACCAAGTTGGCAACCCTAAATAATGCATGAAAATGAGTGACAGCTCAGAACAGACAAGCACACGTCCCTCACCAATAACTGGTGGAGGCCCTCAGAGAGCCAGAGATGCAGGCAAGTATTCCCATGAGATTTCACCCAAGTACCTTTGTATAATAGCTGCATTCAAGAAAGCGTCTGCAGCTTGCCCAGAATGCGCTCCTGAGAAATCAAGTCTCTGTAGCTCTCCTGTCACATTTCTGAGCTTGTCAACTCTACCCACCTTGTCCCTCCTGCCTTCCCCAGGCACTGCTAAGCATCTGCTACATCCAGAGAACAAATTAATCGGATGTGAGAATCAAACCACCAGGAGATGCTGAGTCAGTGTGTAGGTTGCAAGCGGAAGAGCCAGCTTATCTGAACCATCCAGAAAATTGTAGGGTGTGGGGAAGCAGGAAGAGAAATCTCGCTGTGATATTTGAAATCTAATTGGATCCACCATAGTTCTGGTAAGGGGTTGGAGAGACAGTCCTGACCTCACAGAGACCTCCATAAACTGGGAGCTAGGTGGCACAGTGCCAAGCACAGCTGGGGATGAGGAAGAAGAAAGAAGGTTTAGTCTTTGTGGAATGCCAGTTTGGTGCCCTGTTTGGTGAGAGGGCTCGGTTCAGAGGGGCAGTCCCAGGCAGACACCCAGAGGGCACAGGACAAATGAAACCACCTACAAGGCCCTGAAAGGAGACACAGGCACCTGCAGTTGGGGCGAGTAAGGGCTGAGGCGGAGGGAGAAACCTGCAGTCCCCAGAGGGGAAGGAAAGGCGTGTGGAGGTGATAGAGGGGAAGAATGAATCCATGGGCCATCCCCAGTTTCGGCAAGAAGAGCCATGAAGGAAGAATCCAGGAGAGCCCCTGGGGAAGGCAGGGAGCAATGAGTGTGACGAGGTGGCAATGTGTGTTTGATGCTCTAGGAAAGAGGAGAAAGGAGACCCCGGGCCTTGTAATCCAAACACCACAGCTGTGACTTGGCCCATGAGACCCAGGCAGTGAAACTGAGTGAGCCGGTATCACTGTCCAAGCTGTGCGTGAGTTAAACCCAACCCCGACAGAGGTGCTGAAAAAGACTTCAGCTCCAGCAGTCTCAGGCAGGCAAGAGACAGGTATTTGCACAATGCTTTTCCCCTCCCCCCACGGGGGATGTTAAGGAGAGCCCTGCCACCATTTCTCAAGGACAGGAGACAGCATGGGGGAGAAGGTGAGAGAGAGACTGGAGAGAGGTAGATTATTAGTAGCACAGCCATGTTTTTTTAAATGTCTGATTGTTACTCTGACAGTGTCCCAGTGAGTAATGAGAGGGGCAGATGAGCCACCGGATGACAGTAGCAGCAAAATCATTAAAAACCAAGCAAGCAAATATCTGGAGGAGGAGAACATATTTAGCTCAGCTCGAACCAGATGGAAGCCTCCTGAGAGTATTAGAGAATTTGGCTACAAACTCTGCAAGCCGTTATCACTCCCATCCCGTTGCTCCTGGAAAACTGGCAAGAAAGCAGAGCTAGGAAACCAGAAAGCCTTGGTTCCAGGGATGGATAAGCAGACATGTTTGCCGGGACAGAGTTGGGGAAATCGATGCTGTACAGAAAAGGCAGAAGAGTTTTCTAAATCAGAGCCCAGCCCCTCATATCAAACTAATCTAATGTCATTCTCGGACAAGATAATTGCTGTGCAGACATAGATAAGGCAAATACAGCGTAGATTCTATGCCCAGGATTTGGGAAAGGCATTTAATCCCATGCCCCTCGATGAAGCAAGGCGGGTTAGGACGACACTGAGATGCTACAGAACAGATGGCAGTGGGGCCAGGGGCCAGTTCTGACTGGAAGCTGTGTCCACGGGATGCCCTCAGGGTTCGTTAGCAGCTCCAATCCTGTCCAAAGATTTCCTAGCAACCTGGACGAAGGGGTGGAAACTACATTGATCAGACCGTCAGATGAGAGAGAACTAGAGTTGGGGATTGGTCCTGCTTTGAGCAGGGGGTTGGACTAGATGACCTCCTGAGGTCCCCTCCAACCCTGATATTCTATGATTCTAGAGGGAACGTGGTGAATATTTCAGAAGTCACTGTCTGCACAGACTCAACCTGCCTGGGTGAGTGATAGGAATAAAAATGAGCACAAGTCCAGGATGCTACACAGAGAAGAAAAGCCACAAACACAGGGGTGGAGGGAGTAATCAGGGCCAGCCTGAGAGAAAGAAAAAGACCTCGGGTAGTGGCTGATAAACAATCACTAGGCAGTGTCCAATGCAGGGATATCATTCCAAAGACAAGTGCATTCTTAGGATCTTAAAAGGGGAAATGAGATGAAACACAGGAGTGATGCAGAGCCCAGTTCTCCTCCCACACCAGTGTAAATCAGGAGTAACTCCATGACAGCAACATTTACACAGCACTGGCTGGATCCCGGGTTGGAGTCAGCGCTGTTAGGTGCTTCTCAGCTAGCCCCAGTAGTGTGTGCAGAGCCGGAACATTCACTCGGAGAGGGTTCTGTCTGCAGCGAGGGACCTGAGTCTGAAACAATGCACGGCTGTCCGCCTGAGTCTGCAGACAGACTGAATCACCAGAGAAGCCGCAGCAGCCATAAATCAGCATCGCCCTATTGACTTCAGTGCACAGCAGGAGATGTGGCTCAGCGTTGTGCCAAGAGCAGAGCAGCGGGTTTACTGATCCAGAAGCCCAGTGACGGGAATTCCATTGAAACTCTTACATCGCTGATCAATCTAGCACAAACACCCAGTTACTCTGGGATAGTGGCGCCATGTGAGCAGCGCCCTGTCACGACCCACCCCTCGGCTGACCCCAATAGACAATGGCTGAAGCAAAGCCTATAGCTGGGGGGCGGGGGAGGATTGTGCATGGGGGTTGTCCTCTACAGGCGGCTACCAGGGAATTGGAGCAGGCCTGGAGAAAAGCAGCTGGGACGGTAAAAGGATCAAGGGTTGGAGGGAACAGAGGACAAAGTCAATGCTCACAGCCAAGTGAAGGCTCTGGAGGGCAGATTCTTGGAAGTGAGTGCATGAAGGGATGCTACATAGGGGAGCGGGAGTGGCTTGTCTCAGCTACAAGGAGACTGGGCAACTTGGATTTAAACAGCCACTGAACCTTCTGGGCTGATTTGGGGATGGCAGCAAGGCCCAGACAGGGATAATGTCTCCTCAGTCCAAGACCTAGGGAGTGTCATCAAAATGATGCCAGTGACTTAGGTGCCTGAGTCCCAGAAGTGCTGGAGGCCCCTAAATCCCATTGGTGTTCGATGAGGCTGAGCCTCGACAGCTCCCTTCTGAAAACAGCCCTTGGCTCCTTTTGAAAACTTTGCCCCAGATGGTCAGCTCTCGGACCGAGGGGCTGTCAGCATGCCCTAGCGCAGGGTTTTCCACCTCTCCCAGCCTGGCACCCCAGTTACAGCAGAAACCCCTTGGTAGGGCAACCTTCCCACCCAGCCACCTAGAAACTGCTGCTCTAACCTCCCTCCCACCTCATCCCAGGATCCTCTCCATGCTCACTAACGTTGCTGCAAGAGCCTTCTCCTCTGCAGCCACTGCCTGGAACGCTCTCCCCAATTCTCCTCTCCATCTCAATTCAAACCCAGTGCTAGCCTCTCTTCCCCACTACCACCATGGCCCCTTTCCTTTCCCACTGCTGCTCTGGGCCTGCATTGTGTGCCGGGCGCAACACTCAGTCAAAGTTATTTCTGTTCATGCGACAGACTAATCTTGGATTCCAACTTAGACAACACATGGATCTGTGAAATTTGTAACACTGGGTTGCTCTCAAATTGGGTTTGTCAGCCATACACAGATTCATCAAGCAACTGACTAGACCTCTTACAGGTACATCTGGATCCAGCAGATCGACAGTTGCCCATCTTTACCCGTCTATGGTGCCTTCCATCCGAGGATCTCAAAGCACTAGTAATACTGTGCCCCTGTTATTACACTCACAAAGCGTTCTCTCGCCCTGACAGGGGCTTTCAAATCATGAGTCTTAGTCACAACACCACTGCGCCCGCCATGCTCTGCCATGCTGTATGCACAATGAGGGAACTCCCTCCCAAAGCTGCAGCACAAAGATTAGAGGGTGCTTCTCCCAGAGCAGCCAGAAGAGGAGAGGATCTGGTGCCTAGATCCTGCAGAGGACAGATCCCACGCAGTAGCCATGAACCCAGGAAGGCAGCCTGGAGTTTCCCACCTTGCCTTGCCTTGCCTATGTGACCACAAGGGGAGACCCTCCCAGTAGCTACTTGGAGCAGCTGGTCCCCTGGTAGGGCAGAGGAGGAAATCAGGACTCCATCTGCCAGATAAAAAGGGACATAGATGTCACGCTGCCCAAGGACCAGAGCAGGGCTGTAACCAGGGCAGGGTGAGCAGGGCAGCCGCCCAGGGTGCAGAGCCGTGGGAGCAGAAAAATGGGGCAGTGTGGGGGGCATGCAGGATCACGTGCTCCCCTGATTTCTCCCTTCCATTTAGTACAGAGATTTTCAAACTGTGGGGCACTGCCATGAGATGCTCCCCGAGGCACTCGCTCACTGCTGGAGCTGGGCTCCATGGGCAGGGACCAGCTCCATGGGGTAACGTCACTGGCGCCAGGCTCCTTCAGGGGAGAGCCAAGAGCATGTCAGGGGTGCAGCCTGGAGCTGTGCCACCCGCTCTGTCTGGGGAGCACCTGGCCGTGTAGAGGTGGCCTGGCTTGGGGAGTAAGGCAGGAGGGCTGCCGGGCAGCCAGCCAGCGCCCTGGTTCCCATAGTGTGGAGAGCCAGGGGCCCAAGGGGCTCCCACCAACTTCCAATCCACCGGCTCCTGGCAGGAGGTGCCCCCAGTTTGAAAAACTCTGTGCTAAATGAAAGGCAGAAATCTGGATGGGACATGATCCCACAGGCCCTGCCCCAGCATCGCCTCTAGGGGGGCCAATATGCTTGCTCACCCTGGGCGCTAAAATACCTAGTTACAGCTCTGGACTGGACTCTGGCAGGCTGTGCTATAGATAACACAGCAGGGGATGCAGGTAAGGGATGGGGCTGGGGAGGATGGAGAGGCGGTTCCCAGTATGAACCACGCAGCGAGCTGCCTGCATTGATCTTTTCCACTTCTTAGCCATTCAAAGGCATTTTCCCTGCTCAGGAAGTGATCGTGGCTCCACCTGCAGGGAAGCAGGAGCTGCAAGTGCCTGGCTAAGTGGATTGAGAGGTCAGCCACAATACAACTCCCCATGGGGCCTCCAGGGCTCCTACATGGCAGCCAATACATCCTGGAGAGTGCCAGCTCCTTCCCTGTGTCTCCTGAAGCAGCAGGGCAGCGTGGGGTGGATTTCTGCCAGCAATGTCAGAGCTTCAACAAGCTGCAACGGGCCCAGTCTGTAGTCCTCTGGATCAGCTGTATTGGACCCCCCAGAAAGACGAACAAGCTCAGTGGGCCTGATCTATGGGTCTCTCCACCAATGCCCCCATGGCTGGGCTAGCGCAGGAGAGCTGGAATCCCCGAGAGCCACAAGGTCTCAGAGACTCAATTCCAGCCATTCAGGACACTCTAATCCAGCTCAAAGGAAGTGCGTTCCTTTGTCCCCCTGCCGGCTCTGCCCCAGACTGACTAGCAGCCAGCAGTCCTTGGCTCCAGTACTCACCGTCCGAGTCGATGCTGTTCAGGGCAGTTGGTGGGATTATGGAGACCTTGTACTGCCCCAGGGGGCACTTCTTCCCAAAGAGCTCTTTGCAGGCGCTGTGAACCTAGGGCGGACAAAGCAGCAGGAGACAGCATGAGCTTACTGGCCGAAAGGGCAGGAGCTTAGTCTAGAGTTGAGAGAAGGAGGCTGGGAGCCAGAAGACATAGGTCTCTTCCCAGCTCTGCTCCTGCCCTGTTGTGTGATCTTGGGCAAATGACAACCCTTCTCTGTTCCCCCACTGGTAGCAGTGGGGACAATAATGTTCATCTACTGCACAGAAAGGTGTGAGGCTCCATCAGTTAGTGTCTGTGGAAAGCATGTGAAAATGGGCTGGAGTCAGCCCCTAGAGCCCAACACCCCCATTCCTGGGGGTTTGGAATCTGGATCCAGGTGCAGCTCGTGTGGCTGGAGATCTTTCCATGTCCATTACTGTTCTGGGTGGAAGCAGTGGCTTTCCAACTCCATTGCCTGTTTCCCTGAGCAACGTGGGCAGGTTTTTTTGCAGTGGATAACGCCCTTCGGCAGCCACGGGGATGGCTTTGTTACACACCTTTAACCGTGCTGGGTGTGGGTGCTACAGAGGTGCTGACATGTAGCTGTGTTTGAGAAGGGCTTCAAACACACTGTGACCACAGAGCCCCACCGCAGGCAGAGCTACGTGTCTGCATCCACAGTCGTGGTTATGGCATGGAAGGTGTACAATATCCATATCTGATCCAGAGAAATAACAGAGGAGGCCAAGGCGCTCAGAAACCACGGCGATGGGCATGGTCTGAGAGAACAGAATAAAGAAGGGGGTTGGAGGGAGAGGGTCTTACAATGGCCTTGCACCAGAGGCACCTCCAGTCCTGCAGCCGCCGTACACTGCCACAGGTCCTGTCGCACACGGCACACCGAGCGCTCACGGGCAGATTTCCCTCCAGCCACTGATGGGGCATGGCTACCTGAAGAGAGGAGGGCAGAGGAACAGGTCAATTACCTGGCTTACAGCCTGGTTACAGACACATTCTGTTCTCAGCTCTACCACTGGCCTGCTGCAGGATCTTGGTCAAGTCATGCCAAAGCTCCATGCCTCAGTTTCCCCACTGGGGATGATCATACTGGCCTCCATTGGAAAGTGATCTGCAGATTGAAGTGCTGCATAAAAGCTGGGTGCTAGTGCATGCAAATGCCCCCTCGGTATCCAGCAGGGCCCGTGAAACCAGTTGTGTTGGGCATGGCAGGAGGCGGGCTATTCGTCCACTTCAGCTTGGCTTTCATTGTCCACCCATCTTCCAGCAGCCTCTGTTTCTGAGGGAAATTCCAGCGACTAAGATGCCAAAGCACCTAACCACACCAGCAAATCAGCTATCTATGTAATGTTTCAGAGTAACAGCCGTGTTAGTCTGTATTCGCAAAAAGAAAAGGAGTACTTGTGGCACCTTAGAGACTAACCAATTTATTTGAGCATAAGCTTTCGTGAGCTACAGCTCACTTCATCGGCCCAGCTGGCTACACTGCCTCGATTCGGGGGGGGGGGGGGGGGGGACACAGATGGGAACAGGGTTTTCAAAGCCCCTCAGACTCCCATCCCTCTGCCCAGCAAGCCTCTGGAAAAGACTTCACACCACCCACTCTGAAGAGCATCAGCACCCCCCTGTGGCCAGTCACAGAGGAATGCCAGCTCCAGCATAGTGGAGAGGGCTGGGACCTCTCTAGATGCCCCCCACCCTGCTCCCTGTTCTACAACGAGTTATAATCATTGTCAGCAGCATCTGAGTTAGCCCCTCCTCTGGGCGTCGCAGTGCACCATCTCCAATCCGTACCCGCCTCACCCCTGGCAGCCGCACAGGCTGTGGAGTCAGTGGTGTTTGAGTCACTGAGCAGTTTGGATCTGGCAGCGTTTTCCATCCACTCTGCTCACGGTTAAACAGCAGGGAGAGCTGGGCAGAGGATGACAACACCCTGCAGCCATGTCATGCACTTGGGCCATCCCCCAGGCCCTGGCCACTGGCTTGTTGAGAGATGTCCAGCCTGGCTCACGATGCACAGGCTCCTCTCCAAGAGCCTTCAGCACAGCATGCTGATGCTTTTAAACTGCTGCTCACCTGTACTGGCTGTCACCTTGGGGCATCAAGGCCAGGACTCCGGAGAGTTGCCCATTCAATGTAATGACTCGGAGATAGAGTCTTCCCACTGAATAGCTCCCTGGCACTGACTAAGGGAAAGCAGTATCCAGGGGCTCTCCAAGGACCTCCACTGCCACAGCAGAAAGTCACTGATGCCTCTTCTACCCTAGGCCAGCATGGGAGCATGGCCTCATCCCAAACAGCCTCCCCATTTGCCTCCAGGGCCTGACTCAGCCAAGGTCTCAACATGGGCCTGGAAGAAGGGGCGCCCTCACAGCAGGGGCAGCTCAGGGGGTTCACGCCCCTAGCACAGAGATGAGAGAGAGGATCCCTGGGCCACATCCTTGCTTAGGCAAAGCAGGCAGTGGGGATGTTGCTTGGAGACAGGCTATGGGATTTGGCAATAGAATTGGCGATGGAGGAGCACCAGAGCATCTCATCCACCCACTGGTGGGGCCCATGCAGGACTGTCCCGGGGTGGTTCTAAGTGCAGTTGTTCTAACTCCTCCGAAGGAATTCGCTCCCGATCCTGGATCAGATTGGGCTCTCATGTATGTGGTGGCAAGTCTGGACAAAGTGCACTAACTCCATTGTGCTACTCCTGATTCACATCCATATAACAGAGCAGGCCCACTTAGCCTACAGCTTCCTTTACACAGGTAGGTCCAGAGCTAAAGCCATTGGCACCCTTGCTTAGGAAGGGTTGGCTGGTTTGGTGGCTGGCCCCAGGGTGTGTCAGGGCAGTGCCCCTCTTGGCAAGGGAGGGGGAGGGAAGGAAGTGCTTACCCCCTCTTCATCCTCGATGATGTCACTTCCTATGGAGGCCAGCGTGGTCCACTTACAGTTGTTGGTGGCTCTCACAGCACAGCGCTTGTGGGCTTTGAACTTGCAAACTAGTAGCAAGAGAGATGGAAAAGCCTGCAGGAATGGGAAGGTGGCAGGGACGGCTTCCCCACACCACACAGTCCTCCCTGCTCCAGAATCCCCCAGATGGACACCAACGCTTGGTCCATGGGCCTGACCCTGCTTCCACGGAGAACAAACACCCCTTGGCTGCAGCAGTGCTGAATGAAGCCCACAGCAACCAACACATGTGCACAGGTGTCTGCCCCCTAGCATGGGCACCAGCATCCATCCCATCACAGTCCTTTGGACCAGAGCTCCTTGCACCATGTCGCATTGGCTGCATTCTGCAGGGGTCATGCACCTGGTACTAGCGCATCAGAGACAGGACACTGGGCTAGAGGGACCTCGGTCTGATCCTTACATTTTCCTCACCCATGTCCCTTCTAACCCCAATCTTTCTCCCCAAGTCCCTACCTTCTGCCTTCCATTTCCCCTCCTCTCTCTCCTATTTAGCATACTGACTTGGCTTAAGCAATTCCTGTGCCCACCAGATGAGCAGCCAGAAGATGCATCTTGTGGCCAGCTCAGCTAGGCTTTGGCAAGCATTCCCTACTAATCCCACCCAGGGTCAGCCCCACTATCTGTTCATGGCTGCAAAGCCGGGGGCCGATGAGCCGGTACCTTCACAGGAGAGGCCATGGGAGGTGACCCCTGACAGGGCCTCGCGGCACACGTTGCAGAAAGTGGGTCGGGCATGGGAGCAGGCGTACCAGTTATGCATCCCAGAGAAATGTTCCATGTTGAACTGCGTGGCCTGGAATGACAAAGAGAATTGAGGTGTGTTTAGTGTGAGTTGGAAAGACAGCGGGAGCAGGCAACAAATCCCAGAGAGCAACTGGGGACTTTCTCAAATGTAACAAGGCTCCAGGACTCCCGGCTCTCAATGGCCCATGCATCTCCTTGTGCCCTGTGCCCGCCCTGCCAGCCTCCAAAATGGTAGAGAGGAACCAACATGGGAGCAAAGAAGATGGCATAAGGCGAGATTTGCCCAGCTGGGGAATATCCCACCTGGCTGGCTCCAGGGACATGGAGTCTTCCACTTCTAGGTTACTGCATCAAATGCCAGCCAGTCTGCTGGAAGGCCTGACCACGTTTACCATCAGACGACTGCTTGGAGGCCTACATGAAATGAGTCAGGGGTCCTTGGCTCAATTCGAGTGGGTAGGTGCCCCAGCTCTGGAGACCACTCCCCACAATGTACACTCTCCTTGCCAATATCAGCAGACACATCATGCACCAGCCATGAAGATGGAGGTGCTTCACTGTCGCTCCATTCACTAGCACAGTCATGCAGCTGTTATGAAAGCCTCAATCGCTTGTGCATTCAGATGGGACCGTGTCCTAGTCAGCATGAACTCGCCAAACACCAGCGCCCAGCAGAATTCCTGATTATTCTTTTGAACTGACACTTAAGGCATGTTTCAGCCAACATCTCTTCTTCATGATGAGGCAGCAATGAGAGTAGCTGGAAGATCACACCACAGCTCCCCTTTTAAAACAATTCTCCACTAGCCTCTACAGGCCAGGCTCTGCCTGTTCCAGATGGATACAACTGAGCTCTGGGCTCAGCGCAGGTACCTCAGGGATGAGTTTAGTCCTTGGTCTTTAGCCCTCTTATACCCCCCTTTGTAACTAAGATTCCTCTTCCCTCCCCGTACATCTTTTCTCCACCCCCTGGTCCCTTTCCCCTCTGCCCCAAGGCGCTTGGTTTCCTCCCATTTGAAATGGGACTGAAGGGTTCTGTTCTGTACATTTGTACTGACACTTTCTCCAGCACCTGATTAGCAAAGGGGAGAGAGACCCCCACTCTCCTTAACCCACCGCAGCTCCCATGGGTCCTAGGTGCTGCCTGAGGTGGGACCCACCCTGTGGTGTGCCCGAGATTGCTCACTACATTGTTACTGATTGGCTGTGCTCTCACTGTCCAGAGAGGAGATCGCTGTGACCCAACCAAATCCACAGCAGCTTCTCTGGAACAGCAGTGTTTGCACAGAGCTCTGTGTGGTCAGGGAGGGCCTGGTATGTTCAGTGGCTAAAGCATGGGACTTGGGACTCCTGGCCTCTAGTCTCAGCTCTGGGAGGCAGCATGGTCAGCTCTGCTGGCTGGTATGTTCCATACGGGAGCCAAATCTCCATCCATTCCTATGCCTGCCCCCCACCCACCCCACCCCAGTCTTCACCCACCTCTGCAGTGGGAGGAGCAAGTACCGGATGCCTGCAACTGGGGAGTGAATGTGGGGCATTACTGTCCCTCGCCCCAGGGCATCGCCATAAAGCCTAAGCACTGTCTAGCCCATGTGCACAGGCTGAACGGCACTCAGTGAATGAGGCAGGGCTAGCAGTGAGTGTCGTGGGACCTCGGCAGGCAGGCTGGACAGCAGGCAGCACATAAGGCAGGGGGGTCAGGGAATAAGCAGGGACTAGTGCATACCTCCCTCATTCTGCGCTACTTGGGCGGGCACAAGGTGGGGTCTGCCAATGGCTTGGTGAGGCTGAAGAGCACTATTCCCAGCGGCCTCACTCTCCGGGCACTTTCCATCTGGCTCAACATGTGAGGCCAGGAGTCTTGTGGAAACCCAGTTGTAAGCACGTTGCTAAAGACTGCAGCGCAATGCATACACACAAGGGGGAAGCAGTCAAGTTACACAAGCAAACTTAACATTGGCATTTCCTGACCCCTGGCAGCCTTGGCATTCTCTCCAAGTAGTTCCTCGTCTGGCATCACTGGCTGCTCAGCTGGCTCTGTCCTAAATGCTGCACTCATTGGCCCAGATCCTCAAAGGTCAATGCGAGTTAGGCACCTGAATACCTTTGAGGAGTTAGGCCATTATCTCCAGTGGGTACTGAAGCTATAATAAGAATATAACTTTTTAAGAGAGAATTCAATGGCATTTGGGAGCCTAATTGCTTCTGGCTCCTCTGAAGTTCCCAGTCTTCTCGTCCCAATTTGAAAACCCCAAGTCACAGGGATAATGAATGAGTAGCTGGCAGAAGTCGGGGGAGCAACTGGCGAGGGTTCATGCTATGGCTGTGCTAATGGCAACAAGGCAGGGTGGAAGGACATGCACGTGTGTGATTGTTTAAGCCCCGAGCGAACGAAATACAATACTGTGAGGCTGGTGGGTGAGAGTTACATTCAAGGACCCTGAAAACCGAAACCTGCCACATGAGCAGTTCTGCTGGGACGTTTATGCCTGAAAAACTGGTTCCTTAGAGGTGCCACCACTATGCATTTATGGCTTTGTTCAAGTCAGATCTCATGTTCTCTAGCCCTGTTAGCCCAGCGCTCACTCTACACGCAGTTCTGCTAGGATAACAAATCCTGTGCTACCGTTCCCCTTCGACCCAGCATCTGCTCCCTCACTGACCAGTCCCACCGAGCCATTTCATAGCCTCTGTCCCAGCAAATGTCAGGAGCTTCCTGTAATGAAATGAATGAGCTCTACTGAACACGCTAAACAGTTACACCGGATCGGACGTCAGCTTAGTGGGTTTATCCTCGTAAATTAGTAAAACACCAGCAAGTCTCCAAAGAAAAGGGGGACAAATTGGTTTGGCCAGTCATTAATTAATACCTAAGGAGCCAGTTCCTCAACTGGTGTAAACAGACAGCTCCACTGATTTTAACAAAGCTGCACCAATTGACACCAGGTGAGGGTCTGGTCCACTGTGACGTCAAAGAGAGAAAATCTGCTCCTGCACTGCCTGTTCAGGGAAAGCGACCATTCCAAAGACACACAATACAACTGACAGCATTTCACCATCAGAGAGGATTTAAGCTCTTTGGGACAGAGACTGTCTTTTTGTCCTCTGTTTGTATCGCGCCTCGTGCTTTGGGGTCCTGATCCATGACTGGGGCTCCTGGGTGCTACTGTATTACACCTAGTAATAATAGTACAAGGCAGAGTTCACGTCCAACTGTTCTCTCTCTCTCTCTCTCTCTCTCTCTCTCTCACACACACACACACACACACACACACACAGAGTGTTCACAAGGTCACAGCTAGCTACCCCATTGATGCACAGCATGACTAGCACTGTAAACCCTGTGTCTCATGACACTCTTCCTACGAATAGGGAGAATGCCATCCCTTAGATGAATATTGCTATGATCTCACTGTTTCCCTGTGTCCAGGACAGTTTTACTAACACTCCCTGTCGTGGGCCTACCACCTGGGGACTCCCAACCAGCGTGTGTGCCTCTCTTACCTCATTGATTTCCCACTTCTGCACGGATTTCAAGACACTGATCCAGTCTTCCATCTCCTTCCGGTTCTCGGCACACAGGATGAGCTTTCGGAACGGTGTGATCACCTACAGAAGAAAACTGCCCTGCTAAGCCAGCTGCAAAGAGAACGGAGGCTGCTGGGCAGCCCACAGCTAGTGCAGAGGAGGAAATCCAGACTGCTCATAGATTGCGCTGTTGGAATGGTTACAACATGCAGAGGCGAGCGCGCTGCCCCCACTCACACCATGCAGGGCTACCGAAGGCGCTCGGGAGATCAGAGTTTCTCTACTCATTCCAGGAGGCAAGAACCACGGTGCCCACACTCTATTCCAGGGGGGCACTCAAGCCAAGCTCCACGTTCTCCCCTGCCCCCAATTCCTAGGGAATCAGAAGGTAGCAGCCCCCCACAAGAGGCTGGTCCAGCCCTCCTCAGCTAACACAGTCCCAGTCCCAGCCTGGAGTTTTGTGCCCAACTGGAGACAATTACATGTATGTTACTGGCCAGCTACAGGGGGTTCTGGGGCCCAATCCTATTCCCACTGAAGTCAGCAACAAAGCTCTCATTGACTTCAGTGGGTACAGGACTGGGTCCTTGGTGTGCACACTAGAGCAGAAGCAATGGGTAAATTCCCCTCCCATGCAACTCTGTTGACTCCTGCGGAGTTACAGCAAGGGTGAGCATGGCCAGTGGTCCGAAGCGGGCCTGCAACAGCCTCTGCTGGAGCTGTGTGTCCTGGGGACTGGTCCAGGAGCTGCTAAAGGGAAAAGGGTGGGAGGGCAGGCCTTGAAGCCCAGCAAAGGCCTCTGTGGAGACCAGAGTGAGTGCACTTGTCATGGGAAGCTCAGGGCTACTCCAGCAGCAGTCCCTGTATATGAAATTCACCCTTGTGCAGAGGGACAGCCCACAGCTTTAGCACCACACACATCGTACCAAAGTCCATAGGGCTGGATTTCCCCCAAAACACAGCACTAATGGAGCACTAGCTGTCTGGAGGCTCACAACTACTTTGGTTCCTGCCTCTCCTAGCAGGAGGCACTGTTGGACATCCGCTATAGAAAAGTACAGTAACTCCTCACTTAACATTGTAGTTATGTTCCTGAAAAATGCAACTGTAAGCGAAACGATGTTAAGTGAATCCAATTTCCCCACAAGAATTAATGTAAATAGGGGGGTTAGGTTCCAGGGAAATTTTTTTTCACCAGAAAAAAGGCTATTTTTTATTATATATATATATATATATATATATATACACATATATACACACACACACACACACACAGAGTATAAGTTTTAAACAAACAATTTAATACTGTACACAGCAATGATGATTGTGAAGCTTGGTTGAGGTGGTGAAGTCAGAGGGTGGAAGAGGGTGGGATAGTTCCCTGGGAATGCCTTACTGCTAAATGATGAACTAGAACAGCTGAGCCCTCAAGGGTTGACACTTTGTTGTTAATGTAGCCTCACACTCTACAAGGTAGCACAAATGGAGGGAGGGGAGACAGCATGGCAGACAGAGACAGAGACACACACCCTGTGTGTGTGAGAGAGAGAGATGCGCATTTCCCCTTTAAGTACGTTGACTCCACTCTAAGTACATTGCCTTTTTAAGTAGATCAGCAAGTTGAGACAGCAGCTGCTGCCAGCAAGCTCCCTCCATCCTGAGCCCTGTTGTGTCCCTCCCACCCCCCCGCTCTATGGAAATGGGGTAAGCGAGGGGCAGGAGCAGGGGGTAGGGGGACACTCTGACATTAGCCCCCTGCTTCCTCCCCAGCCCCACCACACACACAGCCAGCAGGAGGCTTCCAGGAGCAGCTCCAAGGCAGAGGGCAGGAGCAGCACACAGCAGTTGGGGAAAGGACAGCTGAACTGCCAGCAATTGATAGCCTGCTGGGGGGCTGCCGCACAGGGAACTTAGGGGAGCGGGGAGCTGATGTGGGGCTGCCGGTCCACACTGGTTCCAAGCCCCCACCAGCTCGCTCCAACGGACTGCTCTTCCTGCAAGCAGTGGACAAAGCAGGCGGCTGCCAAACAATGTTATAAGGGAGCATTGCACAACTTTAAACGAGCATGTTCCCTAATTGATCAGCAACATAACAAAACAACATTAACCGGGATGACTTTAAGTGAGGAGTTCCTGTAATTAATTTATTGTATCAGGAATTAAATGACCACATGCTGCAGGATAACTTTGCCCATCCTCCACTACCGGGAGATGATCCCTCCTATGGGACCTCCATGCTCGGGAGTACCCAGAGCATACCCCTTAAGTACAGTCTGACACTTGGTTTTGTGGGGGCTAGGGGGAAAGGCCTGTTGTGAAGGGCAGCAGCCCTACTCGGCTCCCTCCCCCATCCTTGACACACAAGGATAACAACAGGCAGATTGTGATGCAAAGCCCACTGAAGCCAAGGCGAGTATTTCCATTGACTTCAATGGGTGCTGGACCAGGACTGCTGCAGTGCAGTGTGTGAGGTCCTGTCCCTTACCGTGAAGCTGTTGTTAATGTTCTTGGTGCTGGTCTCTGCCACGCTGGCGTCGGAGAGGTCCACTTCATCGAAAATCAATGACTGGGGAGGCATGAGGGAAAGGGTGATATAGCAGAGACACCAGCAATGAGACAGTCTCAGCCTTCAGCCCAGTAACTGAACCCATGGAGCCTAGCTCTGCCCAGGCAGTGGAGGGAGATCCTGAGACCCATAGGCTAGGGAGACTTGCTTCACCTTAGCACCTTGGGCACTGATGGAGGGAGAAGGGCTCGCCTGATGATCCATGGGACCCCCAAAGCAGCCAGAAGAGCAGGCTCAGGCTGCAAGGCTGTCCCTGCCTTTGCTCCCACTGCCAGAGGGGGAGATCTGGCTTGGTGGCAATCTGTCCTGTTGCCAAAAAGGGGGTAGGGTTGGATCATGAGGGACTAGTGTGCACGGGCTGCAGGATGCTCTAAGGGGCCACTTGTTCTGCTTCTGCTCAAGCTGCAGGAGGGCCAGACCCAGGCCTGGTGAAAGTGGGATCACCCTGGCCTACACCTGGTCTGCATTTGGGCTGTGGAGTCTATGTAAGGGAAAGTTCTACCCGGGCAGGCCAGTACGGTGGACCACATTTCTAAGAGTGGCCGGCCAGTGGCAGTGCCTTGATACCTAGCCACCCTGATGGGGGCACCTGGGTATCTACAGAACTGGGCACCCAAAACAACTGGCCGTTTTGGACCATATAGCCTGCTGGGGCTCAGCCAGCATGACTCCACAAAGCGAGCCGCTCTGTGTCAGAGCACAGCTCAGGGAATATTAATTAACTATTAGGTTATGGTGACCTGGTATACACAATTTCCTTGACCTTCCATGTAGCTTTGGGTGAGGACCCACATGAGACTCTGTGAAGGAACATAAGTAGCCCATGGGAAAGGCTTACAATGGATTCAAACCTGGTCAAAGCAATTGGAACCAGGGAGTCTAGTGAATGGATGTTCCTCAAGATGGCAGAGGGTCCTGGAGTGACCTACAGGGGATGGGACAGGGACAGATTCCCTAAGCATTTATTCGCCATCTGGAGAGGCAGGTTGGCATGAGGGGATGTCATCCATCAACGACACTAAACTGGTCTGATCAGTAAGATCCAGATGATGATAAAGCTCCCCCTTCCTTGGGGCTGTTGGTCTCTAGATCACAGAGTAAGGGGCAGCAGAATAAGGATGACAGACTTCACAAAAGCAGACTAAAACTCGGAGAAGTGATAGGTGAGGTCCCATGGGAAGAAAATGTAAGGGGAAAGGGAGTTCAGGAGAGCTGGCAGTTTCTCAGAGAGACATTATTAAAAGCGCAACAGCAAACTATCCTGGTGCAAAAGAAAGATAGGAAGAATAGTAAGAGTCCAATATGGTCAGAGGCCATCAGGAGCTCTTTAGTGACACGAACATAAAAAAGGAATCCTACAAAAAGTGTAAGCATGGACAAATTGCTAAAGATGAGTACAAGAGAATAGGGCAAGCTTGTAGGGACAAAATCAGAAAGGCTAAGGCACAAAATGAGTTACACCTAGCAAGGGACATAAAAGGCAATAAGAAGAGGTTCTTTAAATATATCAGGAGCAAGAGAAAGACAGAGAAAAGTGCAGGTCCTCTATTTAGCAATGAAGGGGACCTAATAACTCAAGAAAGCTGAAGTGTTTAATGCCTATTTTGCTTCAGTCATCACTAAAAAAGGTTGATTGTGACCAGAGACTTAACACAATTAATATTAGCAAGGGAGAAGAAACGCAAGCCAAAATATGTTACAGAAAATTTAGCTAAGTTAGATGTATTCAAATAAGCAGGGCCTGATTAAATTCATCCTAGGGTGCTTAAGGAATTAGCTGAGGCAATTTCAGAACCATTAGCAATTATCTTTGAAAACTCCTGGAGGACAGGTGAGGTCTCAAAGGACTGGAGAAGAGCAAATATAGAACCTGTCTTTAAAAAGAGGAACAAAGAGGACCCAGGGAATTATAGACCAGTCAGCCTAACTTTGATAGCAGGAAAGATACTGGAACAAATGATTAAACAATCAGTTTGTAAGCACCAGGAGGATAATAGGGTTATAAGGAATAGCCACCATGGATTTGTCAAGAACAAATCATGCCAAACCAACCTAATTTTCTTTCTTGTTTTCAGTAAGGCTTTTGACACAGTCCCACAATATTCTCATTAGCAAACGAGGGAAATGTGATTTAGCTGAAATTACAAAAAGGTGGGAGCAAGACTGGTTGAGAGACCATACTTAAATGGCAGTTATCAGCGGTTCGCTGTCACACTGGGAGGGTGTATCTAGTGGGGTTCCATAAGGGTCTGTACTGGGTCTGGTACTATTCAATATTTTCACTAATATGTTGGATAACAGAGCAGAGGGTATGCTTATAAGATTTGCAGATGACACCAAAATGGGAGGGGTTGCAAGCACCTTCGAGAACAGGATTAGAATCAGAACTACCTTGGCAAATGGGAGAATTGGTCTGAAATCATCAGGATGAAATTGAATAAAGACAAGTGCAAAGTACTACACATATGAAAGAATAAAAATAAAATGCACAACTACAAATGGGGAACACTATCTAGGTGGCAATACTGGTGAAAAGAATCTGGGGATTAGAATGGATCACAAATTGAATATGAGTCAACAATGTGGTGCAGTTGCAGAAAAAGGCTAATATCATTCTGGGGTGTATTAACAGGAGTGTTGTCTGAAGGACACGGGAGGGAACTGTCCCACTCCTGTGGGGGTGAGGGATAGCTCAGTGGTTTGAGCACTGGCCTGCTAAACCCAGGGTTGTGAGTTCAATCCTTGAGGGGGCCATTTAGGGATCTGGGGCAAAAATTGGGGATTGGTCCTGCTTTGAGCAGGGGGTTGGACTAGATGACCTCCTCAGGTCCCTTCCAACCCTGATATTCTATGATTCATTCTACTCGGCACTGGAGAGGCCTCAGCTGGAGAACTGCATCCAGTTCTGGGTGCCACACTTTAAGAAAGATGTGGACAAATCAGAGAGGGGAGCAACAAAAATGATAAAAGTTTTCAAAACCTGCCCTCTGAGGAAAGCCTGGGCATGTTCAGTCTTGAGAACAGAAGACTGAAGTGGGGACTGATCCCAGTGTTCAAATACATTCAGGGCTGTTCTAAAGAGGATGGTGATCCATTATTCTCCACATTCACTGAAGGTAGGACAAGAAGTAATCAATTTAATCTGCAGCAAGGGAGATTTAGATTAGATATTAGGAAAAGATTTCTAACTCCAAAGACATTTAAGATCTGGAACAGGTATCCAAGGGAAGTTGTGGTCCCCATCATTGGAGGTTTTTAAGACCAGGTTGGACAAACACCTGTCAGGGCTGGTCTAGATTACTGGGTGCTGCCTCAGCACAGGGCGCTGCACCTGATGCTCTCTCGAGGTCCCTCCCAGCACTATGATTTACAGCAGGACAATCTGGGCATCAGTAACATTCCCTAGCAGAGAGAAAGGGCCAAGTCGGTCACCATCCAGACTCGCAGAGGACATGCTGGGAGGCCTCTTGCTGAAGATATTTAGGGTGGGCTTCTCAAATACCCAGATCCTCAAAGGTATTGAAGTGCCTAAGTCCTATGGAAATCCATGAGGAACTGGGCCTTCCCATCAGCCTAACTCTGCTCTCATTGACTCAACTGGGGTCAGAGTTAGGGCTTGTGAAACTCCCCCTCCTTACAAGCAAGACTGAGCAAAGTCCTGGAGGACACACTACAGGGAATGCTCCTTCCCCTCTCTGAATCCTCTGTCTTTCGGAGCCATCTTCTCTGTCCAGGGGAGACCCCTCCTGGGCACTAGAAAGGTCAGGAAATCACTGCTTGCTTGGTGCACTGCACGCTCCTCTCCAATGGGTTGGCGAGTGATTGCCTGTTCCTGAGATGGGACCCAGCGTTCCTGGCAGGGGCTGGCTGCCTTGCGGGGCTCTGCCAATGGGGACTGCATTCTGGCAATGTGTAGTAATAACCCAGAGTGCTGGGGTCTGAAGACAGAGTGAACCAATTAACGAGCCAGCTGTCCGTTTCAGGAGCTGGCTCACTCAGGTGCGTATATCTGCAAGCGTGTGTGTGCGCGCATGCCGGGGGAGGGAAATACCTGAGGTCAGTGGTTTATTAGCTCAGACAGGGTTGCCCTGATTGGATAGTCAGGGTAGCACTAGCTCCCAAGGCTGGGGGAGAGGAGATCCCCCAGGTTAGGCTGCTGGACATCCCAGATAAATGGGGTAGACCCAGGTCCAATGCCGTGGGGACAAAGGGAAGGCAAAGGGGAAGGCCAAGCCCCAGCAGCCTGTGGGCGGATGAGAGACCGAATGTGTGACAGGCCCCTCTGTGCCCCATCCCCATCCGTTGAGGGCAAATCTGCTACTGCACTGGCTAGACAGCTTTAGCTCAAGCTGTAGCAGCTCATGCTTAGAGCTCCACAAGTCTTCTGCTGAATTCCCGGGTCATGAGCCATGGCAGCCATCACACTGGCGATGCCCTGGGGCCTAAGGAAACCTCCTCCCAGAGCTTCCCCAATGCCCAGGGGCTGCTGTGTTTATCCTACCTTGGAGTCCTTGGCATAATACAGTGTCCGGCCCCGCAGCTTAAAGTATCGCCTCTTCCACCTCTGGAAGGAGCTCGTCTGCTTCAGTAACAGCCCCTCCTTCACGCTCTTCTGCAAAGAGAGTCACAGGAACCCAATGAGTCTTCGCACCCCAACCCACAGCTGGCCAACGGAACCCAAGGCCTTAACCCCTTGCATGCCAGGCCTGGGCCATGTACAGACTGTTCCAAGGCAGAGCCTGGCACGAGCCAGCAAACCCATGAGATGCAGCCATGAAAGCACAGGGTATAGCAGGGAGAAGGGGTAACATACTAAAGAGGGCAGTGATCTGTCAGTTCATGCCCACATACGGAGCATGGCATAACTCAGTGTAGCACAATCAAGATCACTGGGTTTACACCCATTTCCACCAGCTGAGGATCTGGCCCATTTAATGACCTGGGATCTTAAAGAGACAGCACATTTCAGACACCTTCAAACCCAACCCGAGCCAAGTGCATGGGCTCAGGAAGGGGGCACCTTCCTGAGACAGAGAATGTATCTGTGTGGCCCCTTGGTTTTGGCATGGAGGAGGCCAGTGCAGGGAGTATGGGTCTGGCAAAGTGGAGGACCACACAGGAAGATTTTTCAACCCTCCATCTTTGATGCAAACCACTTTCAGTAACAGAAAATGCACTTTGGATATAGCAGGGAGAGGCCGGGTGGCAGGGCAGGTGGTCCCACATACAGAGGATGCTTGAATTATGTGTGTTTTTAAATGCATTGGGACATTAAGGATTCAGTTAGTTAACTGTGCCATTCATGCCAGGATAAACAACCATGCAGACAAAAGCAGAGACACCCCAGGCACTCTGTGGCTGAGACCCACTTTGCAGACCCACTTGTCAATCACTGATTTACAGATTCCAAGGCCAGAAGGGCCCATTGTGATCATCCAGTTGGACCCCCCCCTGTACCACACAGGCCAGAGAACTGCCCCACAATGATTCCTGGAGCAGAGCTTTTAGACCAATTTCCAGTCAGGATTGAAAACTTGTCAGCCAGAGCGAATCCCCCATGACCCTCAGTAAATTGTTCCAATGGGTAATTATCTCAGCATTAAAGATCACCTCCCCTGAGAATAAGACCAATGTTAAGGTTTTCCATTTCCCCAGGGAGGGACTCATTTCTTTCACACACTCCCTGAGCTTTCAGTCTGTCTGTTAGATTTGCATGACTAAACCCATTGAGCCCAGTTCCCATCTTCCTCCCTCCAGGGTAAAGCAGGAATAAAGCTGGGAAGACAATGGGATGACACGGGTGTCAAAAAAGAGACAATCAGGACCTTCTTTGTTCTGCTCCATGCTTGGCCTGGCAGCATGCAAAGCCCAGAGGCAAACTGGGCCAACATTCTACATACTCTGTTAGCCCTCTTTGCTGGTATGGTCCTGGGTCTGGTCCTGAGTCAGGAAAGCCCGTGCTAAGCCCACACTTAAATGCTTTCCTGGAAATGAATGGACTCAAGCATGTGCTTAAGGGCTTTCCTGAATCGGGACCTCTGTACTTACACAAGGCTAACGGAGTCCAACACACATCTGGATTGGAACAGGTAGAATCCAAGCCCCATAATGACACGAGACTAGTGTGGAGCAGTGCAGACTGTGATACAGATAGGGTTGCCAGGAGTCCAGTTTTCGACCGGAATGCCCGGTTGAAAAGGGGCCTTGGGGGCTCCGGTCAGCACTGCCAACTGAGCCGTTAAAAGTCTGGTTGGCAGCGTAGTGGGGGCCCATGGCTGCCTGTCTGCCCTAGCGTCACGCGGCTCCTGGAAGCAGCTGACAGGTCCTTGCAACTCCAAGGCACATGGGCAACCAGGGAGACTCCGCACACTGCCCCCACCCCGAGTGCCGGCTCTGCAGCTCCCATTGGCTGGGAACCACAACCAATGGGAGCTGCGGGGGTGGAGCCTGCGGGCACTAGGGCAGCACTGCAGAGCCCTCCTGGCCGCTCATGTGCCTAGGGGCTGCAGGGACCTGGCAGTTGCTTCCTGGGAGCCTCATAAGTGCCGCGGGGACCTCGCACCCCTCCCACCCCAGCCCCATGCCCTGATCCTGAGCCCCCTCCTACACGCCTACCCCCTGCTCCAGCCTGGAGTCCCCTCCCACACCCAAACTCCCTCCCAGACCTCGCACCCTGCACCCCAATCCCCTGCCCCAGCCCTGAGCCCCCCTCCCACACCACTAACCCCTCATCCTTGCCCCACACCCAAGCCCACATCCCCAGCCAGAGTCCTCATCCCCCCTCCTCCACCCCAAGCTCCTGCCCCAGCCCGGTGAGAGTGGGAAAGAGCAAGAGACAGAGGGAGGGGGGTGGAGCGAGCGGGGGCAGGGCCTCGGCGAAGGGGTGGGATGGTGTGGGGGGAAGAGGTGTTCGGTTTTGTGCTATTAGAAAGTTGGCAACCCTACATACAGAACAGACCCACAGAGCCCCTTAGAGAGGCAGGATGGCCCAGTGCTTAGGGCACTAGCCTGGGACCCAGGAGACTTGGATTAAATTCCCTGCTCTGCCACAGCCTCCGTGTGTGACCTGTGACCGTGCACAGGTCTCTCTGGGCCTAGTTCCAGCTGTGCAGTGGGGAGAGTGGCCCTGCTCTGCCTCCCCCAGGGTATGAGGATAACACAATGGAGATGGAGAGGCACTGGTAAGGGGGGCCAGATAATACCAGAGCTAGAGACCCACCATGGGAGAATACTAGGCTTGCTGCCATTTTCTGCAGCCCAAAGAAAACCACCTTTTTCCCTCTGAAAGCACAAAGGCTTTGTGAAATGAAGGCACCTACTTGCTGCAAGTCACTTCATAAGCCCATTTACTCCTCAGAGACAAAAAGGAAACCAATGTCCACAATGCAGAGGGGGCTGGTCTGACAGTAAAACACAAGAATCAAGCCTCCAATCTATTAACTAGTCAGACCTACCCACTTTGTATCTGCCCTAGATCCCGAGATCTTCCATTGTTGTTTGTAGTGCTGTTGGAGCTGTGCTGGTCCCAGGCTATCAGAGAGGGAGGGGGAGAGTAATAGCTTTTATTGTACCAACCTAGAAGAGAAGGAAGGAACTCAGAATTACATCACACCTGCCTCTTCTTGTATGGAGCTCAGCCCATGACTTCTGTATTTGAGATCAATCATGTTGGCTCAGTAATGGAAAAGTTCCATTCCTTTGGTGAATCATTTATTTTATTTGCTGTTGCATAGTTCCAGTTCTTTGTTGTTAACTACATCAAATCAGATTTCCACTGAGACTGCAGCTGTACTAGCAGCCTGTGATCAGCCAAGCCCCCTGCAAACTCCTGAAATTGCTTTTGTAAAAGTTTAGAATTTCTGTACAGTCCCTTGTTGTGTGAAATGTCTGTGTGTTTCAAACAAAGGCCTCCTGCTCAGCGCAAACAGCAGCATCCTTATGGCACTTGGATGAAAATGCAGAGACTCAATCCACTGAGTGTCTTAGGGAAGCCAGGCTATCAATCCTATGGTATCAGTCAATCAACCAGGAGGCTGACGGCAGGGTGGAAAACATTTTGAACTTCCCCCATGTGCTATGTAAGGTGCTACTTCTTTCTTCAAGAAGGTTTCAACAGTGTGCTCACTGCACAGAAAGCAAATGCTGGAGTTGATTGCTTCTGTGAAGGTCTCTCAGCTCTTTCATTTTATTTTCTCTGAGCAAAATGGCAGAGATCCTCTCATACTATACTCTGCATTTTGGGGTGCTCTCTTCAGTAACCTAGACACAATGTAGGGCAGGTTTATTTGCAGCTGTACAATCAGCATTTAGCAGCAATGCATTTTCCCCTGAATGGATACTATTATCAGGTCATTTCTCATGTCTGATCAGTCATCTTGCATGAACATGCTGATCCTCTTAGTGCTTCCTTCAGTTTTTCCCCTTTTTTTCTTCATTTGCAGCATCTGAGTCTGGAAGTTTAAATCTGTCTGGTCTGGAGGAGTTTATTTAGAGCAAAATGCTTCAAACACTTCATTACATTGCTCATTTTGTGTGACACTGAAGGGGGCATTAATGCAAAAGAAGGTCACAACTTTAGTCTCAGGTTTTTGTCTTGATCTTTTTAGTAGTACAATCACCACTCAACAAGGGCTCAGTGGTGCACCATGCCATGTCGGGGAGCAAGAGGAACACAAGGAGACGTTGATTCCCTTGTATAAGCTATCCACGGCACTGGACCCTGCTTCTGCTGGGCTGCTGCCATTCTCCCTTCTGTGCAGATGGATTTAGAAGTGGGTGGAGCATGGCGGCCAAGCAAAGATTGCTGCCTGCCACCATGGAGCAATGACTAGGCAATAACACTCTGCGTATGCTCTGGAGACCCCTTCCTCTGGCTGCATGGCACAGTTACTGCCCTGCCCAAGTGATCTGGGCCCTGGTTTGGGTATCAAAGCCTGTGGGCTTGCCTGTGTACAGACTTACACAGTTTCACTAAAGGGAGGTTGAACTGATTTAGCTAAATTGCATCCGATGAAGTGAGCTGTAGCTCATGAAAGCTTATGCTCAAATAAATTGGTTAGTCTCTAAGGTGCCACAAGTCCTCCTTTTCTTTTTGCGAATACAGATTAACACGGCTGCTACTCTGAAACCAGCTAAATTGATGTGACTCTATGTGTGGATGCTCTTAACCTGCTGACATGAGTTTAGGTTGAACCTGTTACGTCACAAGGGCAAGAGAGCCAGTTCCTGAATGAAGATGCTGTTGAAGGCCTAGCACAGGGATTCCAGTTTATCATTGTGGCTACATTTCGATGAGGACAACGGCAATGAAAATGTGTCACTTACAACAGTGCTTCTCAAGCTATCTGATGTGGGGGACCAGCAATTTTTTTTTCCAATGTGTGCGCAGACCAGCAGCCAATGGCTCGCGGACCGGCACCGGTCCGCAGACCACCACTTTGAGTAGCACGGACTTACAGGATCATCAGCGTTCTTCTCCAATGCCTCAATAGGCAATTTCATTCCGTGATACCATTGATCTCCAAGAAGCTGAAGGAGCCAATTTTCTGTATCATGCACATGAACCCCTTTCTATCTCGCTGCTTAACGACTCTTGACAGTGTTTCTATTTGATCTAGATTGAAGAATGATTGATTTTTACTCCTTCAGTACATTCACGGGCTTGTTTCCACTCCCCAGTCACCAACGACTCCGGACAATTGGATAGCTTGCTAACAGGCAGAGCTCGGACCTTTACCCTTTCTTCGCACCTCGTGTAGCTTTTTAGAATGCTTTCCATTTCCACTCATACATTGCAGTGAGAGCCAAACGTCCAGAGTATCAAACATCTTCATATTATGGTCAGGTGAATAGCTCAGAATGACACACAAATTCAACAAGTCGGGGAAAATTGACCCTCCCCTCCTCCAACTCCTCACCACCACCAAAACAAAACCAAAAATACCAATACTGCCTTTTTTTTCCTGGATACAATCAAATTCGTTTCATGCAGATTTCATAAGTACACAGGATCAACATGGCACAGTACACACCTGTAACTACACCAGGCTGATACTGCACAACACAGATTCTTCAGGTACACCCAATGGATGTGGCACCAGCACCAAATGACTGACATGGCATCATGGGCCTTAGTCTTTGGAACAGCACTGTGTCCTGCTGTTCCAGGGTCCCAGCGCCAGACACACCAATGGCACCCAGCCCCCCAGGCAGAGCACCATTCCTGACAGCATCCAGGATCCCATCTGACACCAGGGCTGATGGCCCACAGCAAAGACGGACTAGCTGCTCTAACTCTGCATTTCTTAATATTGCCCACCTGCAAAACCAAAGTTCAGCTGCACCTCCTTGTCCCAGTCCACACAGGGGGTATAACAGACAGCAAAGAAGCCCCCAGACAGGTGGGAGGAGGATCACAGGAGGGGTTGTGAGGGAGGCCTCCATCATAGATGGAGCGAGCGCTAAATGAGGCCAGGCACATGTCCTTTGCATAGGGTCACAGCCTGTGGTGCTCTGGTTTGGAGGTCACTTAATCTTCCTATTCTATAAAACCATTTGCAGTTCCTCCCCTCCCCCCATGACTTTGGGTGAGGACAAAACCCATCAACTGCCGGTTTTCATTATTGCAGAATGAAGCAAACAGGCGATCGCTACCTGCCTGTCAAGAAATAGTCAAATCCCAGCATTCATTAGGGTCAGGTAAATTTTTCTTTTTAGTGAAACATTTATGTAAACTTTTATCCAGATAAAATCCAGCCCACAGGCTCCCAGGAAGTTGGCCCTCTGCATGGCAAATGCAGGATGCTCTTAAATTAAAGTGTTCCACATGACAAACATAGGACCATAATGTTGAATGCAAAGAGCTGCCTATGATTCACCCTCTGGTGCCTAGATTTCACGGCAATGCCTCAAGAAAACCAGAACCCCTTCATCAGCTCTAGGCACAGTAGATGCCCAGGTTGGGGCTGTGGACTTAGCCCGACACACGGGGTTTGCAAAGAGGTGGAGTGAGGATCAGGTTTTTCCAGATAACTCTGCAGTTGTGCTTTGCCTCTCAGCTGTCCCCAAGTTTGCTATAACACCTTACCTTTGTTCTTTCTCGGGCAGGCACCAGCCCTGCTACCCTTTCCAAAACATAAACAAGGAAACTTGGAGTTTAAATCTGTCTTAAGAGGACCGCTTGTGAAGGGGCAGTACTAAAATGTGCTGCCAGGTGGGGAAAGCGGGGCAAACCTCCCCAGGATTCGAAACACTGCAGAAAATTCACACTGCTGGTTCGCTAAAAAGGAATTGATACCCAAATAGCTCCTGTTTCAAGGGGACTCTGCAAATGCTCTTATTCCACTACTGAACAGAGTTGCCAGTAGAGGGAGCACAAGATAACACTCAAAAATATCCCCAGAGCTGTGCTGCCCATATGGACCATGCATATGACAACAGGAATATAAAATAAGCAAACAATTTGTATCATGTTCTCCAACAGGGAAGCTGCAAAGCCTCTCAGTGAAGCCCTGGTTTAGATGCTGAATGCTCCAATTAATCAGGTTATGCATGAGGGTATTCACCACATAAATAAGATTCAATATGGTTTTATTATTATTATTATTGTTTTCTGCTCTGTGCAATCCTTCAGGTTAAAGACATCTCAGGATACAGCATAGTGTGAGAACACAGGTACGAGGAGAGCCATGCAGCTGCATGTATTGCCAACAGGCTCAGCAAAGGCTCCAAAACAATGAAGTTAGGCCCCAAAATCAAGAGATTGCCATAAAATCATGAGATTTGTAAAATAATATACATTGTGTTCTTTTTATTTGCTTTTTGAGACTTTAAGGAGCACTTGGATCATGTTTTCAAGCTTTTCTCTGTAACCAGGAGGGCCAGAAACTTTCAGTTGAAAAAAATCCCTCACAGGATTCCAGGACCAGGGGCTTTAGGAAAAAGCATCAAACATTTAAAGAGTGGGAAACACTGCCTCTGGGATGTTTTCATTTAACCGGGAAGTATCTGAGATTTTTTTGAGGGGGAGGAAGGAAGAGGAAACACACACACTTTGCATTTCTTTCTGTTATGAGCCTTTATTAGCCAGGGGTCATTAGCCATTTTATCCCTGCATCTTGCTTTTAAGGAATAGAAGGGGGAAATTATCTCTGAAAACAGGTAAGAGCAGAAGTGGAGGGATGGGAAACGTCACTTTTGAGCTTCTAAGAGGCTGCAAGGTGACAAACAACAAAACTAACCACTGCAAGTGACTGGGCATACTGCCCCTTTAAACAAAGAGCCCTCACGATGAGAACTTTCCAAAGACTCTTGCTTTCTTTGCTCTTATTTCCTGGTGTGCCAGGCAGTTATTAACGTTGTACCTCTGTTTTTTGCCTCCTGATACAAACAGGTTCCTTCTTTCTAGTGAAGCAGCTGCACTAATCAGAGCAATGCTAACATCTCCCCTTTGCTGAAGCATCTAGACTGGCTGGCATTGCTTGTTCCTTCATTTGCACCTTGAAAGGTACGAGCAATAGTGGACTAATCAATAGCCCACGCCTCTCTGGGCTTATCAGCCTTCCACTTATCTGCTCCAGTCTGATGGCCTATTAAAATAATGGCTCTGCCCTGCCCTCCCCGCTCCTTGCAGCGGAATATGATTCACTCAGACAGAAGCGCTAGCAGAGAATTAAATCTGGCCTCCAGGACCAGAAGGAAGGGGTGCATGGGGTAGAAAGAAGCAGCAATCTTGTCTCATCTTAACAGCGGCATCTGCCTCCCTTTTCACTGGTGCAATCACCTGCTCTGTGGGGTGCAGTGATGAGTGAGGGAAACATTCAGACAGTTCAATTCCCCATTGCCAGCTCTGGTGAGGTCACTGCGAATCTCACGCTATTTAGTGTTTTCCTTCAGGCCCAGCTGCTGAACCAGGTTCTTCCTGACGAATCTCAGCTTCCATTTACAAAGAAAAGTCAAGTTGCATGTTCTCCTGGGAACGTGATCCCCAAACCTTCCAACACCAGAGGCCAAGTGAAGAGAACCCAAAACTTCACTGTTGTAAATCTCCTGGTTTTTATGCCAATCTCGTGAGGGGCTGGGGAGGGGAGGCTGGGGGCAGGGCAGGCCTGAGAGTCACATGGGCAGACGAGACGGGCTCCCCACTGAAGAGCCTTCCAATGCTGAACACCACGTTGAGTAGGTTGGAGTCAGGAACTGACTGGCTCAGAGCCCACAAAGGCATCAGAATGATGTGGCCAGATGTTCGAAAGATCTCAGCATCCAGCACCAGTTCACCTTGAGAGCCTGCCTGGGGTAATTCTGGCCATGTCACTAAGGCCAGGTCTCTGCTACACACCCACTTTGGTATAACTAAAAAGTTATATCCCCCGTCTCCCGATGACATAGCTACAGCCTCTCGCAGAGACGGAGTTATCATCTCCCATTGGCTTAGAGCATCTTCAACAGAAGCGTTACAGTAGCGCAGCTGCACCGATGCAAGTTCGCAGTGTGGACCTGCCCTTAGGCTCCTGCGTGAGGGCTAAGAGCTTTGGAAACCTGACCCGTGCTGAGCAGACAAGGGATGCTGAGCAATGCAGCTGCTGGAGAAGAAGCCGACTCCCAGCAGCAGCTGTGAGGCAGGCATGATGAGGGTGTTGAGCCCCAGGTGCAGAGCTCCACAAGGCCACTGTCTGTGCTCTCAGCAGAGACGCAGCCCCGAAGATCCTCAAACTGTTTGGATGAAACGAAACCCTCCTCCAGTACGATGTTCTTAGAACACCTGATACTGTGGGAGCCTGGGCATAGCTCAGGCAGCTTCTCCTAGCTGCCCTTTGAATGCTGCTGCTGTTTGCCTGGCACCTGGCCATGTTGCCCCTCCTCATTCTCCATGGCCAGGCTGAGTGGAGGGACCTGGCAAGAAAGGCCAACACTACCCCTTCCTAGCAAGGGCCTGATTAGAAGCCAAGGCACTCTCTCTCTCTTCAGGAGCTAGCACAGGGGTGGGCAAACTATGGCCTGCGAGCCATTTTAAGCCAGCCCTCGAGCTTCAGCTGGGGAGCAGGGTCGTGGGCCATACCACGCAGCTCAGCCCAGCTCCAGCACTCCAGCCAGGGCGGTGGGCCACACCACGCAGCTCGGCCCCGCTTCAGCCAGGGCGCAGGGTCAGGGCCGCTTTGGTGCTCCAGTCAGCGTACTGGGTTGCAGGCTGCACCACGCAGCTCCTGGAAGCTGCGGCATGGCCCTGCTCCGGCTCCTATGTACTCCAGTGACCCCCTCCGGCGCTCCAATGGAAGCTGGAGAGGGATGCCTGCGGATGGGGCAGCGTGCAGAAATGCCTGGCCGCGCCTCAGCGTAGGAGCTGGAGAGGGACATGCCATAGCTTCCAGGAGCCACTTGAGGTAAGCACTGCTCGGAGCCTGCATCCCTGAGCCTCTCCCCACACCCCAACCCCGTGCCCCAGCCCTGATCCCCCTCCCATTCTCCAAACCCCTTGATCCCAGCCTGGAGCACCCTCCTGCACCCCAAACCTCTCATTTTTTCTGAGGTAACACTTCTCATCAAAAGCTTCAAGTTTCTCCAAGGACCCTTTATAGATAAGAACTCCTGGCTCCATTGTCAATTAGGAGGCTCCAACGGCCTTTGAAATTAATTTGCTGAGGTACATTTAGTTCAGAAAAGGAATTCACTGATGTGGAGCATGATCTATCTTGTCCCAGCAGCTGGAGGACCGGGCGGTTTAGTTCAGCATTATTTGTCTCTGATTAGAATCAGATCTTCAATTAGACATGTAATTAATCTGTGGAACTTACTGCTGCAGGATATTGCTGAGGCAATCATCTGATTAAAGGTCTACAGACTCTTTTTATCATCTTATATAAACAGGAACAGCAGCTGCGATTACAATTTCCCGGGGACAATTACCGGGGCTTTTGATCTTGATGCTTCACGGTACAGCTGATCATCTAGTAGGGTCAGAAAGGCATTTTCATCTACAGCGCAGTAATGCACTAGTAGGTAAATTATGAAGGTTTCTCTGAAGCATCTAGATTGGCCATTCTCAAAGACAAGAAACCGACTAGATGGACCGGTCTGTTCAGTATGGCCATTCAAGTTCCTATTAGTTGAGACAGAGGCCATACCACGCGGCTCAGCCCAACTAAAGGAAACGCAACTAAAGGGAATTTTCTCATGCTCCCTTCCTGGATATCTATGGACATTATTCCACCCACTAGCCCTTTCGCTGACTGGAACAGCTGAGTGTGCAGCATGTGACTCCCATGCTCCTGGGTTGTTCTGGAAGAGGTAAATGCAAATAGTCTGCATCTAGCTCCAACAACACTCAATGGGACCCTGAGAAGGACAAGGGTCTCAGAGCTTGGGCTGCAGCCCAGGCTCAAACATCTCCACCGCAATTAACCCATGCCCCATGAGCCTGATTCAGGGGACAGCCACAGGTGTTTAATTGCAGTGTAGACATGCCTATATGCCCTCTCCCAAGACAGGGAGCTTGCCCTTTACCAGAGACATCACCCTGTTCCAGAGCAAGCCACTCACTCCTACTCAGTGCTGATGAATCCTGGATGTTGGGTGGGCATTCAGCCTTTTAAAATGGGGAGAATATTATTTATGTTGGTATCCCAGTCATGCCTACGGCTCCACTGCACTAGCTGATGTACAAACACACAAAATAACACAAAGAAATAGTCCCTGCCCCAGAGAGCCTACGTATAAGACATGCGACAAGCGCTGGATGCAACAGACCAGGGTAGGAGCGTGTAGAGGGTGCCATAAGGAAACATTAAGCAAATACTGGCCCACGATCCCAGCTTCAAAGTGCTGGGATTATCATCTCCATTTCCAGATCAGAAAATGGAGGCATGGTGTGGTGAAATGTAATCAGCCCACAGAGAGGAGTAAAATCCTGAACAAGGCATGGAAATCAGGAGTTCCCGGCACCCACACTTGTCCCCAGGCCACTAGACCGCACTTCCCTCCAAGAACAACGTAGTCCAGGGGTTCTCAAACTTCATTGCCTCGCGACCTCCTTCTAACAACAAAAAATAGAATACGAACCCAGGAAGGGGGACTGAAGCCTGAGCCCAGGGGCTTCAGCCCCATGCAGTGGGCTTTGGACTTCAGCTTGGCTCCGGGCTTCGGCTTCAGCCCTGGGGCCCAGAAAGCCTAAGACAGTCCTGGCAACCCCATTAAAATGGGGTCGTGACCCACTTAGGGATCCCGACCCACAGTTTGAGATCCACTGAGTGTAGTCTAACAGTATTTACCTACTGCACAGCAGTGTTTGTGAGATTTCATTAATCAGTGTTTGCAAAGCACTCAGCAGATTAAAGGGGTTGCAGAAGTGTACAGAATGGCTATTGTCACCCACTGATATTTGACTGGTATTTAATCAGATGCAATAACAACCCTGTGCAATTCTTGCCTTCAATTAACCAGGACAGTAATTATGTCAGATAGCAGTAAATAATTAAATACATATTTAGTGAGGATTAATTACTACTGTGTAAATGACTGGCATACAAGAAGTAGTGCACAGTGTATGGGTTTAACAGGAGCAGCAGGGCGATAGCATTTTGCTGGCCTGGTTACAGCTCATGCTGATGTTTGACAGAAGATCTTAATTGATGAGAATGTCAGCACTCGAGGGAGCACTTTAAAGAGCCATACACCACTCTTTTCACATTCTTTCCCTCTTGAGAACTCCTGCTGCAGGTACCTCACTGAAGAGCGACACGCTAACATGACACGGGACATCTCTTGCAACATTTTGTCTTCCCGGACAAAGTCACTGCAATCTGACGTGATGACATTTGCATTATGACATCAGCAGGTTCTCTGGCCCATGCTCTGCAGAGGTCAGTCGAGAACAGACGGTCCCACCTGGCCTGCAATCTAGTAATCTAAGTAGTGATGCAAAGATTACCGTGTCCCAAAGAGATATCTTCACCACTAGGGAACCCTTTCCAGGCTCCAGGACTGAGCCATGAGTGCCCCTTTACATGTCAGGATATAGAATGCTCTTCCAGTGCTGCATACAGCAGCTTAATGTTCTGTTTCAAACTGACAATCAGAGTGTGAGCAAGACTTAGAGCTGTCAGGATGAAAGTGAGTCTGATCTCAGAATCCCCAGCTTGCAGAACTGTACCCGGGTTTCATTTTTTCTTGCACTAGGAATGCCTAAATTTTTCCCAGTCCGGTCGAGGGCCGCAGTGACAGCTTGCCTAGACCATAATGGCTGATCCTAATCTGCAAAGCACAGAGTGCCTGTCATAGCAGGGCTCCAACTCAGAACTGGGGCTTCTAGGTGCTACCGCAACACAAACAATGGAGCTGACTGCATCGCAAGTGCCCTTTGATACCACAGTGGAGCCTACAGCTCTCACTGTGCAATACTGTGCGGATCAAGATGAAGCACTGCATGCTGGGACATATAGTTTTCATGGACAATACCTCATTATTAAGGATGAGGGCTATTGCAGACTGCATTTGTGCTGCCATTAATGCCACTCCCCTTACTCCGAGGGTCAGGTTCATCTCACAAAGACAGTGATTCAACTGAGAGAGACATTTCCCTGCTTTGTTTGATTTAGTTCTAAGTACTCAGGGGGACTGAACCTCCTCCAGTCTCCCCACACATTCCTCGAACCCTCACTCTCCATCTGCACCGGGGATGAAAGAACAACCCCCAGCCAAGCCTGACCTCCTCCTTGAAACTTCCCAGGATGCAATGGTGGGATGTGGTGGGGGGAGGGGGATAGGTGCTGGAGGACTCCCCTGTCTGTGATGTGTCATAATATCCTGCACGCAGCAGCTTAAAACCCCAGCTGACGCTGAGAACACTGGCAGGAAGAACGTGGAGGGCTGAGTCGGAGGGAACAGCGGACAGTTATTTTAGAACCAGGAAGCAGAAGTTCCCTCTCTAAAAGAGATGCTGCTAAATCAAGAGCTGGCCGGGATTTGCCTCAGTGATTCTCAGGGTGAGGGGAGGAGAGGGGCCTCCTTCCCTGAGCTCTGGGAGCTGAACTGGAAGCTGGGTTGTTAGCAGAGGAGTACAGCCAATGTCTCTTAGGGGAATGACATCCCCACAATAATGTCCCTGGACAACCTAGCCCAAACTCCCCATCCCATCGATTCCCACACAACAGAGGGATTTGTTAGCACACCAATTCGCCTCCTCTTTGAAGAATTATTCCTGCTGGGGCCTCAGTCACAAACCCCATTCTGTCAAGTTCACCCCTACGGAAGCCACTGCAAGGCCAATGACCTCAGCGGGGTTTCGCTGTCTTCCGCCCTGTAGCAAGTCTGGCCTAATGTCCTTAACAGCAACACATGTCAGGAGAGGCCAGTGAGGACAACACAATGGAAAGGGCTTACAAAGCAGGTTGTTATCTTACCAGAAAAAAGGCCTTGTCACAGGGCAGGGCAACCACACCCATATTCCCCCTATGATCCAGCAAGCACCTCCGCTTCAGGCTCCTGGGCCATGCCCTCTCTTGAGTAGAGACCTGCGTCTCACTCCCTTCTGACCAACATATTTCCAGGCTGCACCGTGCCCTGCCTTCACTGTGTTCTCCCCAGCAGAGACAGCCTTACTTTCTCCTCAGAGGCAGTTACCAGCCTGAATGCCCACAGTTATAAACACCCCATAGCTCTTCCTATGTAAGCCTGCTTTATTCGTAAGGTAAAAGCACAACAGAGAAAACAAGTTAGATACAATGAAAGAACCTACATGCCTACTACCAAGCTTGCCAAAAATCACCCCACCCTAACATGGGCTCTGGGAGGAGCAGTCCGGCACTGGACCCAAAGGGCTTCCTTGTGGTTTCAACATCAGCACAACTTCAGCTCAGAACAAGCACCCAATGTTCTGGGGCCCCTAAGTCCTTCTAACCCTCCCCTAAGGATTGGGTCCATCCATGGAGCAAGGATCCTGTCTATTTGCCGGACCAGGAAGAAGGCCCAGAGCCAGTTTAAAAGCAGGGTATTTATCCAAAAATCCTTTCTTTGTCTGTTGGTCTCTGGAGAATCCAGTTTGAACAAGCAGATGTGAACCTCTCCAGGGGGCTGATGACTGGAGGAATGATATTAGCAGTCCTCTCCTCCTAGAGAAGTTACACACAATTCCACAATAACATACATGGTTGCATTTTTAATAGAATGGGCCCCAAAGGTATTAAACCTAATTCAATAAGGTTTAACTTAATTCCATAAAGTTTGTCCAAGATATTGCAAGTCTGTCACAGGCCTGTTCTACACTTAAAATGTAGATTGTACAATGATGGAAGAATGCTTCCAGTGACCTCGCTACTGTCACTAAGGGAGGCAGATTACCTACAACAACGGAAACATCCCTTCCACCGCTGTAGGAAGTGTCTACACCAGTGGTCACCAACCGGTCGATCACGATCGACAGGGCGATCCCAGAGGAACTCCCAGTCGATCCCAATCTCTGGTGGCTCCCGGTCAGTGGTGTAGCATGGCTGCCACTAAGGCAGGCTCCCTGCCTACCCGGCCTCATGCCACTCCTGGAAGCTGCCAGTGCAGCCATGCAGTTCCGGGGGAGGGGGGACAGGGGTCTCCCTTTGCGGGCTGCTCCTGCCTGAAAGCACTGCCCCTGCAGCTCCCATTGGCCAGGAACGGGCAGCTGTGGCCAATGGGAGCTGCAGGGGCAGTGCTTACAGAGGGGGCAGCGCACGGAGTCACGTGCTCCCCGCCCCAGGGGCCGCAGGGACACATTGGACCCTTCCGAGAGTGGTGTGGGGCCAGGGTAGGCAGGGAGCCTGCCTTAGCAGCAGCCACACTTCACTGCCAACCAGGAGCCGCTGCAGGTAAGTGTTGCCCGGCGGGAGGCCGCACCTCAACCCCCAGCCCTGAGCCCCCTCCCGGAGCCAGCACCCAATACCCCCTCCTGCACGCCAAGCCCCAGCCCTGAGCCCCCTCCCAGAGCCAGCACCCTGTAGCCCCTCCTGCACCCCAACACTCTGCCCCAGCCCAGAGCCCCTTCCTGCACCCAAACTCCCTCCCAGAACGTGCACCCCTCACCCCCTCCTGCACCCCAGCACCCTGCCCCAGACTCAGCCCAGAGTCCCCTCCCACATCGCGAACCCCTCAGCCCCAGCCCAGAGCCCGCACCTCCTCCCGAACCCCAACCTCCTACCCCAGCCCAGTGAAAGTGAGTGAGGGTGAGGGAGAGAGAGTAACGGGGTGGGGGAGGGAATGGAGTGAGCGGGGCGGGGCTTTGGGGAAGGGATATGGCCTCGGGGAAGGGGCGGGGTAGACCCTGGGTTGTCCTTAAATTCAAAAAGTGATCTTGAGCGTTAAAAGGTTGGAGACCCCTGGTGGTATAACTGTGCGGGTGTAGCGCCTGTAGAGTACAGATGGCTAAAGACCCTGCCGCTAGACAGCCCATGTGAGAATGGGATCAGAAGCCCTTCGCCTCTACGGACTGCTGGGTGTATCCTGCCCAGTCAACGAGCATGGGCAGCAGGTATCAAAGGCCAGGGCAGGCTAAGCCTTCCTAACCCAGGCCGTGGCCCTGCCCATGCTCCACTCCAGGGTCCCATTCCCTCCCCATCTCCCCTGAAGCTGGCGGAGGCTCAGCTCCAGCCAGCGGCCTGGAGCTCAGGCCCGTCAAAGGCCAGGGACTGGGACAGCCCTGGGTGGCTCGGGCTGGACCAGGGGTCGGGCCAGCAGCCCGGCACTGGGGCCAGTGGCTCAGTCCGGCACTGGGACCAGCCAATGTAGCTGAGGCCAGTCGGCCGGTGGCTCAGGGCAGATGGGGTGGGAGGGCCAGGACTCCTCCAGTGGGAAGGAGGGGCTCGGGGTTCCTCTGGACACATGGGGCCATGAGCAGAAGGGGCAGGGTCAACGGGTTAGCCTTCCCAAAGAGGGGTGTCACCCCCCAGCCCATGTCATCAAGGACAGAGTTTGCAGCATCCGCGCCCACAATCGAGGCCACATTTTCAGAACTACTCAGCACCCAACATGCACTCAATGTGCTCATCATCATCAAAGCTAATCCCCAAGGGACAGAACCTCCTTGCAGATGGAGGGCCTCTCGGATTGAGCCCTTCTAAAAATCTGGCAATGAGTGTCACCTTGAGAATGGAGCTCTTTTGAAAATCTGTCCCTGGAATGATCAAATGTCATAGCAGACTATTGGCTTGTTAGTGGCCAATGTGAAATGAGGTGGGGTGGGGATGGAATCTTGGTCCATTTCCTCAGTGGAGCAGTATCACTGGCACAGCTAGTTGGGACTTTTCCATTGAATGTCCTTTTCCAGTAGAAAATGCGATTTCCACAAAAATCAAGATCTTCCTTAGGAAAATGTAAATTTTGCCAAAATTTTGTGGTTTTCCCTCAGGAAAATCTAAACAGAAGGTTTTATGTGGGGTTGGGTTGATCCAAAGTGAAACATTTCTGTTTGGGGAACCAAATCAAACCGTTTTGTTTGGAGTCAGATGGACTTTAATCTGCATCCACCTCATGTCCCCGTTCTCCTTTATGGGCTGGCCTCTTTGGCAGGACTACATCTCCCATGATGCACCACCGTCTCCTCTGGGATGAACCAAAGTGGTGCATCATGGAAGTTGCTATGGCAATAATGTGTTGACAGCCTCAGCAGAGAGGCAAAGAGTCAGCAGGGCACTGAGTCTCAGAGGTTCTGAGTACTCGTGGCTCTAACCCACGCCTATGGCAGCAGCAGGTGCTCAGCAACTCAGGACATCAGATGCATAGAAACTAAATCTCCCACCTGGGTCAGGGCGGCAGCATTTTGGCAAGGTATTGGTCCTGATGATGCCCCTGCTCTTCCTGCTTTGTGGCCTTCCGTCTCCAGAGCTGTCTGTCTGGCACTAAATCCAATCTCAAACAGCCTCAAACACAAGGAAGCAAACACTGAATTTCTAGCTGGTTTCTTCCTTGTTTATTCTTTATGTGTCATGTAAAACAGGCAGCGCCTCTTTTGAAGGGCAGCTGCAGCCATTTGACTGCAGTTCTCTCGCTGGAGAGCAGCAGTGAAACCAAGTGATCCACCCTGATTTTCTGGCACCTTGCCCAGTGCTCCATGGTGACATTACACAGACATGCGACAAGGTCACGCATCCTGCTGTGCCCCATTATAGGTCCCAACTGCGAAAGCATGGCAGACACCACTAACAAACTGGACCATCCATCCCCACACCTGGTGCATTGCCATTGACTGCAGTGGAGTCACACCAGAGATCAAATTCAAAACAGCAGGATTCCAGACTAGGAAGCAACCTGAGGCAGCAGGAGGGAGGGAGAAATTAAAAGCCCAACCTGGCAATTCAGACGCCTATTGATGGATAGGCTGCAAGACCCAAGGACTCGAGTAAAAAAGGCTCAGTCAGCATAAATGCTTCACTTCAGTGGTTGCTCAGAGCTACTCATGGGATGAAACCAACCACAGAAAATATATGCTGAACAGCAGGAAAAACTTCCAAACGGTGAGCGAGATCCAGAGATTCAGAGGGTAAAATTCTCCACTCACACGAATACCTATGTGCAACTGCAGCAGCATACGGGGCTGTGAACCGCTAGCCGATAGCTGAGGGAGAATTCCTCCCGTGCTATAAGCACAGCATGAGCAGCACTACGCTGACTTCCAGCACTGGGGCATGCCTGGGCGTATGATGGGAGTCCCTGCAGCTAGGGGGATTGTTGGCACCTCTGGGCTGTGGAAACCCTATTGCTTGGAGTTTAAAACACCTGGCTGGACAAATACTCTAGCAACTGTGCTGTGCTGGAGGGAACAGTCCCACATGGGCCTCCTTGGAGATGGGCTGGGAGACCTGACAGGTCTTTCCCATTACTAACTCCTAAAGTTTGTCTTTGGGAATCATAGAAATCCTAACAAATCTAAAAAACCCTGGCCCATCTGTTTGTATATCACCTGCCCAGGGACATTACTGGCTCAGCAGGTTGAGCTAACAGGTCAAATCCAGACCCTAGCTACAAAGCTGGAGAAAATACCTTTTGGGGGATGCATGGCACAACCTTCAGTCCCGAAATATCTGGGAGGAGTTGGGTGTGGCCATTCCACGTAATCTACCCAGGCCCTTGCACCCTTCTGTATTAGCACTCAGAAGGGAGGGGGGCCTGCACCTCAACAGGGCAGGAGGAGAGGGGATTCCAGCTCCATAATGTACTCCCTTCTCCCCTTGCAAGCAGGGCTCTAGCTCCATGGAGTCTGAGGTGCTGTTAACGTCTGGTGACTCCCAGTGCTGTGGAAAGCACCAGTCAGCTGCAGCCTAGCAGTGCCAGTCCCATGCAGATGCACAGCCCAGGGGCTAGAGGAGGGTCCCATAACCAGCCTGTAGAGGATTTCTGTGTATGGTCCTTGCTTCCAATGCACCCTTCCACATGGGTCTCTGAGGATTTGCGGATGCTGAACCCCAACTCCCAATCGAAGCATCCTAGGAACCGAGATGGGAAGGAACTGGAATTTCCAGTGTCTCTGGAAATTTTACAGTTTTGAAATTAGTTTCAGTTCCAAGTCAGAACAAAACCAAAGATTTCAAAACTTCCCATGAAATGCCATTTTCAAAAATATTTAGTTTTGGGTCAGTTAGAACATTTCATTTCGATTTTGACTTTTCGCTATTTTATAATGTATAATGGAATATAAAAAAAATGAAAAGCAAACAAAATCAAAACCATTCTGTTCTGGATGTTTTTTCCTAAAAAATTTTCATCCAAATCAGCCTTTCCTGTGGAAAGTTTCAAGGTGAACAAAATGGCATTTTTCCATAGAAAACATGTTCCGTTGGAAAATCTGCAACCAGCTCGACCAAGGAAACTCTGAAGTCACCTCTGCATTCCTGCTTAGGAAGGAATTTGGCCCCATGATTGTTTTAATGGGGGGGCGGGGAGGAAACAGTATTTTATTTCTGAAATAAATCAAAACCCATTGGAGGTGCGTTTGGAAGTCACTGCTCAGCCACTTGTACTAATTTTCATACGAACAGAACCACTGATAGATCCTCACCTCGCCACTCTCAAGTCAACTTTACAAAGCTAGGCCAGTACCATAGGTGGGGAAACTAAGGCACAGAGAAGGCAAATGACTTACCCAAAGTGCCAGGACAAGCTATTGGCAGAGATTAGATGAGGTTTCCTAGACACCCAGTCTCTTTGTACTGGCCACTAGCTAATGCAGCTTCCTTCTGCCTTTATTCCATGGGTGATTTGCCTTGATTTCAGCCTCAGGGCACATCCCCACTGTGATAACACCTAGATCTTACTTGGCACTTGTCATCAATCAATCTCCAAGTGCTTTACAAAGCAGGTCAGCATCATTATCCTGATTTTACGGATGAGGAAACTGAGGCATGGAGAGGGGAAGTGACTCACTTGAGGTCACCCAGCAAGAGGACTAGAACCCATATCTTTGATTCCCCGTCCAGTGCTTTAGCTACTAGACCACACTGATGGAGCAGTCCTCCTGCTTAAAACTGGCTTTGCCTATCTGCACGGTCGGTTGCAACTCTGCAGTTATGCCAGTAGCTGTAGCCAGGGCAAATTCCCTAGCACAGAGGAGGGCTGAGGCTGCCTTCTCAGGGAAGCATTGTGTTCCTTTAGAAGTGCCTGCACAGCTCCCGTGTCCTCCTGCCAAGTAAAGTCTGTGACTGTGTGATGAAACCCTGCTGGTCCTAAGCCAAGCCCTCCTGCATTCTGAGCAGGGGCGCCAGCGGCCTTCCCAGGAGAGAACAAAGTGAGGGTGGCAGGGTTTAGGGGGCTATAAAAATCAGGAGCTCCCTGACAGCTGTCCCACCTGCAGTCCACGCCCAGAGGTTCAGGCTGTGTCTCCAAGCACAGAGGGCAGATGCCTTGCTACTAGACTCTCAGCATGGTGCCAGAGGGCTATTTACTGTAACTCTTGTGCCACACCTAAGCAGCGATACAATGGAGCTGTGTTCATAGAGGGCACAGAGGGGACTGCTGTCAAAGGATGGGTGGGTCCATTCTGAGGCTCATCAGCTTTTATATTAGGGACTTCACATGCAGACACCTACTGACACAGCAGGGCCCGAACACAGCAATTTCTCACACACACACACACAATCAGCTCCAAGATAATGTGCCCAAGGTGATAGGCACATTATAAATGCTGGAGACAGATCAGCTATTAAATCTTTAATCTTTGCTTTGACCTGCATCTGTCCTGATGGATGAATAGAAATGGCTTGTTGGTTGAATTCGCAAGAACTAAAACGCTGCAGCTGACCTGTCCTGTGCTCTCCTGCACTCAAAGGGCCAAAATTTAGGACTTCCTTAGGTTGTTTTTTGGGCACTGCTGTGCTGACCACTCCACCACTGGCCCTTCAACTACCCTGCAGTCCACAGGCCCCCACATGCCACTAGGCATCTGGTTTTTGATCAGAACGCCCAGTCAAAAAGGGACCCTCGCGGCTCTGGTCAGCATTAAAAGTCCAGTCGGTGGTGCACCAGGGATAAGGCAGGCTCCCTGACTGCCCTGGCTCCGTGCAGCTCCCAGAAACAGCCAGCATGTCCCTGTGGCCCCTAGGCACAGGGGCAGCCAGGGAATCGCCGCAATCTGGCCCCGCCTCGGGTGCTGGCTCTGCAGCTTCCAATGGCTAGGCACTGCAGCCAATGGGAGCTGTGGGGGTGGCAACTGTGAGTGCGGGTAGCACGCACTGCGCAGAACCACCTGACCGCACCTCCGCCTAGGGGCCACATGCCGGCCACTTCCAGGAGCAGCACGGAGCCAGGGCAGGCAGAGAGCCTGCCTTAGCCCCACTGCACCACCGACAAGGATCCGCCTGAGGTAAGTGCCACCCAGCCAGAGCCCACACCTCGAAACCCCTTCCTCAGGTTGAAACCCCTTCCCGCACCCAAACTCCCTCCCAGAACCTGCACCTCCTGCACCCCAATCCCCTGTCCCAGCCCTAAGCCCCCTCCCACACCCAAACTCCCTCCTGGAGCCCACACCCCCTCCTGCCCCACCAACCCCTTGCCCCAGCCCTCAGTCCTCTCCGCACTCCAAACCCCTCAGCCCCAGCCCAGAGCCCCCTCCTGTACCCCAAACCCCTCATCCCGGCCCCACCCCAGAGCCCACACCCCCCAGCTGGAGCCCTCACCCCCTCCTGCACCCCAATTCCCTGCCCCAGCCCAGTGAAAGTGAGTGAGGGTGGGGGAGAGGGAGCGACAGATGGAGGGAGGCTGTAGTGAGTGGGGGCAGGGCCTCAGATAGGGGGTGGGGCAGAGGCAGGGCCTCGGGGGAAGGGCGGGGAAGGGGCGGGGCAATGGTGTTCGGTTTTGTGCAATTAGAAAGTTGGCAACCCTACATGCCACCATGGCTCCAGTGTTCTTCACCTGATGTGCCGGCCATTGGAGGGAGCAAAGCGGTTAACAACCTAAATGGTGATGGAAACACAGCCGCCATCCTGCACAGCCTTGCTGGACGGGAAGGGTGAGATTTTCAAAACTGTATACTCTCCGGGACAGTGACCATCTGTTTGTCCTGTGTTTGTACGGCACCTAGCACAGGGGGGTCTAGGGCCACAACTGGGGCTTCTACAGTAATACAAATACACTACAGTAATACAGATCAGTCATAAGAAATAAAACTGGGAACCACCTTCACTGATTGGCTTCTGCAGTGCAAAACAGCCATAAACCAGTTTAGCTGCCCAGTTAAGTCTGGTCAACTGCTTCTTTAATCGCAAAACATCCCGAGTATCAAGGAATCTGACCCTTGATGGCCATATGATGTTCTCAGAATAACTACACATGCAAATGAGTATTTATCAGTGCAACCAAACACATTTAAACAAAATTTGCATTTCCAATTGCCTGCTTAAACCTGAGTCCACATATCTCAAGAGGTGGCACATTTTGCAGATACAACATGGAATGGCGGCATTTTTCAGTGTTCTAATTAAAGTAAGGGGCTGAGCCTCCGGACTCCTGGGTTCTTTTCCAATCCCTGCCCTGACTTGCTGTGGGACCTTGGGGAAGTCACCTATGGGCCTCAGTCACTAAATGGGGACAACAGCACTTACCCCCCTTTGGGAAGTGCTTTGAACCCATGAATGGGAGACCCTAGAAGTGCAAAGCCGTCGCTCTTATTTATATCGTTATCTTGTTCAGCATCCTAGAGACCCACCACCTCCCTGTCTCCCTTTGCTTTGACATGCAATCTACACATCAAGCCGCTAATCATTTTAGCAACAGAGCCTTGCAAATACCATATAGTCCTTCAAACTCGCTAGTCATTCAGTTACCAGTGCTTGTAGGTGTATTTCCAACATTCCTATAGTGAGTCAGCTGCACTCCTTGAGTCATATCAGCATTAACGAAGCAATGACAGACTCAGATCCTTACTTTGGTTGGCAGGTCTCCATGGAGAGATGGCTCAAGACACATTCAATTGGCGGCACAGACAGTGCAGCCTCAATCCCATCCAAACAGCTTCCCAGTCAGAAAAATGCCCTTTGGCCAAAAAGTCCCTTCCAGGAAGTGACTCCGGCTCAATATGCCTCTTCGCACAAACGGGCAAGGAGAGCATGGCACTGACTTTTGACCCCTTAGTCGGCACTGTTATGGCTTGGAGAATGGGGGTTGATTCAGCCATGGAACACTGGGAATAGAGAAATCCTGCCGGCTGGAGCACCCTCCCCCTGCCCCTTGAGGCTTCTCTGCAAGGTGAAAAACCTGATATTTTTTAAATTCAAACCTAAACCTGGTGTTTAAAACAGCTCCTGCCCTGCAGTCACCTCCTTTTGTGCCACCAGAATGGGGCCAGTGACCGTAAAGCTGCCCTCAGCTCCATATCAGTACTCCTCGACCAGCTCCTCCCCCGTGGTGTGGGCTGTGCTCCCATGCAGTCCTATCCACTTGTGGAGTATTACAGACTGCACAAGTTAGAATAGCTCCTGGGCTTCGCCGGGCACTGGTTCAGCCCCTGGCCAGGGCCGGTGTCATAGAGGCGGCTTGCAGAAATCGTTACCGCTTGCTGCCACGCTCTGCTGCGGGGAGCTCTGCAAAGCCACAGCTGAGGACTGAGCCAACAATGGGAAGTCACTCTGCAAAATGCAGCGGAAACAAACAAATCAGTCGTTTCCCTTTTATGAATGTGGGGGAGGGTTAGTGCCACAGTGGGCAATGAGAATGGAAGAAATGGCTACTCCAGGGCATGGCTTAAACTTCCTCTAACACCCTCGTAAGAGCAGCTGGGCATCTGTTACTGCCAGCTCCCAGCCTCAGCTCTTCAGCCCTGGAGAGGGACCTGGGCAAGAAAGCAGCAGGTGTTATTGTTAGCGCACATGTCCCTAAGCCTGGCTCTGGGTATACACACATCATCTCCCACCTAGACCCCTGTGCCACATACGTGCATTCACACACACATCACTTCCCTGCCCAGACATCCATCCCACATACGTGCATTCACAGCCATTGCCTCCCTGCCCAGACACACATACCACATATATGCATTCACACACACACTACCTCCTGCACAAACATACATGCCCACATACGTGCATTTACACACCTATCACCTCCCTGCCCGGACACGCATGCCCACATATGTGCATTCACACACCCACTGCCTCCTGCACAAACACGCATGGCCACATATGTACACTACGTAGGCTTATTTGGCTATATATCTGTCAACATTATCATGGGAATTTGACTTTTTTTTTGCCAACCCATTCCCCTACCCTTAAATGTTAGAAGAGGGGGGAAAGATGTGGATCACCATATCAGACTGGCAACTGCTGCATTTACTGTCCCAGCATCACAGATGTTAGAGATGGAAGCAGCCTCACGGGGCACCCAGTCATCTAGTCAAAGATACTTCACTTGCCCACAGAACTGCTGTGAGGATTACACTATTGAAAATTAAAAGCACAATTTAAATGCTATTATCACCATCTGATTCACTCAAGGACCAGGGCTGGACTGTCTCTACAAGCTACTCTCCAGAGCCTTGGCTAGTCCTGGTTTTAAATGACTCAAGAGACTGAGGCTTCCACCACTTCCCTTGGGAGGCGATCCCTCAGCTCACAGATCTATTGCTGGCGGGAAGAAAGGCCTTTTCTCAACACCCTCCTAGTCTTGCAAGGCAGGTCAGTGGAGTCAGGCTCTAGTCTATAACCTACACAACCTTTAAAGGGCTAGCACTCCTGCCTGAAATGGTGAGCCGATTGCCAGCAGGAGGCAGAGAGCAATACAGAATAATGTGCAATGCAGGGTTTTACATCTGGTTTCTGCATTGGTCAATGGTCCAGGTGTCTCCAGCCACGGTCTGCTCCACCATGGCTATTCCAAAGGTCTATGCTAATGCTTGAGAAACTAATGGCCACTCATTGGTACAAAAGGCACATGCCCTGGATCGGCTCCCCCAGGGAAATCTGAGGGACATGCAGAATATGCAGAAGGCACACACTCCCCCTTCCCCCATCCCAGTCTGGCTGGCAGTGGAAGAGATTTCTCTCAGCCCTTCTGCACAGATACGCTCCGGAGGAATGCACATTTCAGCCCCAAGAAGGAGCTAAATATAGTCTCTGCACAGTCTCTGCATGCCTGTGGACATGTAGGTGAGAAACAGAAAGAAGGGACCGCCACGCTCCTGTGCGGCCATAGGAGTGTATTTGTGAGTGGTGAGCCTGTATGTCTGGGGTCTAGCGTACATCGGGGTGCCTATGTTAGTGTGGATCTGTGGGAATGATGCATGGAGATGTAGGAAAGGAAGATGGGGTATCTGGGAGTCGTGTGTATGTGTGAGAAAGAGTGTGTGAACCTGGGAGCTCTGTGGGTGTGGGTGTGCACGCACACGTACACACCAGTGAGGTGCGTGTGTTTGTGCGCGTACATACCCGGGGAGGGTTGTGTGTGTGTGTGTTTTGTACCTGGGATGGGGAGCTGTGTGAAAATGAGTGAGAAAGAGTGAGTGTATGTGTGTACCTGGGAGCTGTGTGTGTATGTGTAATAAGAGAGACAGACATAAATATTCACCTCCCTAATCTGTCCATGTCAGATGGTGACATTATACCAATATCCAAACCTTGCTCTTTGGCGCCGTCAGCCAACGCTGCTCTCCTCCTGCACGTAGCTACACTCCCGGGACTGGGTCTGCCTCGCAATTCATGGTTTCTGAGCAAGTGAGTCAAAGGCAGGACGAGTTGCAAGTTGGAGTCCCAGGAAGCTGCACTTACTATCCCAGCCCAGGGAAGCCCCCAGCTCAAACCAAAGTATCAATGGACCAACAGCATGGCTGCATGCAAATGAGCAGCTCCTGCCTTTCCTGTCATGCAGGTGAATGAGGAAGTGAGTCAGGGAAGCTGCAGGTGGCCTTGGTTTGTGTGCTTAGCAAAGATAAAAATAGATCTTGGGAGGAAAGGAAACACAAGCTGGGGAGTGAGACTTGCTCCAATAAGAGTGGGCAGAGAATCTGAGTCAACCACTCCTTACACCATGCAGATTCACTGGCCTAATGAATCTTAGTCTAGGTGTGAAACCCTCCCTTCACCTCAGTAGTGCGAGAAAAACGCAGCCATCAACCAACTAAAGGCCCGTCTGTATTAATGAACAATACTTGGCACTTTGAAACCATTTTGATCCAAGGATGAGCAAGTCCTGTATCAACTGCTGCAAATTAAAGGGTAGTTTTACTCAGAATCTATAAAACTCAGATTGGGGGCAGGGCCCTCTGTATTAACGCAATTTCACAACCGCAGATTCAGTACCATTAATGCATATGAAGTTATGAGAATTGTGTAGTATGGTTGTCACTAAAACATGCTGTAAGTTGGGGGAATCAGCCAGATATTAGGTCCCCAGAGGCAACAGCAAGGAAAGTAACCAACACCCAGGTGGGGTGTGAAACAGCCCATCAACAGTCACTGTCCAGCAAGGGAGCTACAATGCAATGACTCACCTGCATGAGTCCCCACCAGGGGAATTGCTCAATCTTGCTGAGAGAGACTCAGCAATGCCCCACAGACATGCCTGGACTTGTGTTCTACAAGCACATGGACCCAGAGTATAAAACAGGCAGAGTGGACACATACTGGGCCCTTCTCCTGCCCCCACCTTCGCTGCAAGCAGCCAAGACACTGAGAAGAAGACAAGACTCCAACACAGAAGATTGGCCCAGGTTTAAGAAACAAACCTGTATACTAAGGACTGCAATATCCAGTGGGGTGAGAAAAACTGCTTAATCTAGTTGCTGCCCAGTCTAATAGGGTTGAGAGTTTAGACTGCATGCTTGTATTTTATTTTGGTAACCATTCTGATGTGGGACTGGAGATATTGTCTAGTGTCATTCACTTGCAAGTAGCTGGGAGCAGCTTACATGCTAGAGGCTGAGCGTGAACAGCCCAGGAGTGGGGGCTCTCACAGCAGAGCAGGGTAAGGCTGGCTCCCAGAGTCAAGGACTGGAGTGGCCTAACAGATCACTGGTCCAGACAACACCAGAGGGGAATGTCACACTCACCCACTCATCTCACTCCCTAAGTCCTCAGCTCCCCAGGGTGCCAGGTAGCCAGCTGGCTGGTTCCCCTGCTCCCCACTCCCCAACTCCCCTAGCTATATGGTGCTAAGCAGCTGGCCAACCAGCGCCCAATGTCCTCAATCTCCTGCTGTCCATCTCCCCAGGCTGCTCAACCGCCAAACCAGCTGGGTCCTTGGGGTCCAGGCACTCCAGGCAGCTTGACTGCCAGACTGCCCGACAACACTGTTTTGTTTGAGTGCAGTTATGGAACAAAAAACCTTACATTTCTAAGCTGCACTTTCATGATAAAGAGATTGCACTACAGTACTTGTATGAGGTGACTTGAAAAAATACTATTTCTTTTGTTTATCGTTTTTACAGCACAAATATTTCTAATCAAAAATAATGTAAAGTGAGCACTGTACACTTTGTGTTCTGTGTTGTAACTGAAATCGATATATTTGAAAATGAAGAAAAACATCCAAAAATACTTAATAAATTTCAATTGATATTCTATTGTTTAACAGTGCAATTAATTGCAATTAATTTTTTGAGTTAATTGCATGAGTTAACTGCGATTAATCGACAGCCCTAGTTAAAACCCCTTCCCAAGTGATACAAGCTAAGCCGAAAACAGGCCACGCCGATACCGGAATAAGTGTCCCTAGAGGTGATATACTGGTAGAAATACATCAGTTTAAATTCATACCATGGTTTTTACCGAAAAGACATTCTTATGCAGACAAGACCGGAGTAACTCTAAACCCTAGACCACTAGCAGCAAACAGAGGATGTCGTTTAACTCAAGCAACAGGGGGCCTGAGGTTTTGGTGTGGGAGGCTTTGAGATCTCTCGCCATTGCTGCACATGCAGGGCGTTACTGGTGACTCTGCTGTCTGAGCCTACAGATTCATTCCAATTTCCTTTGGTCCCTGACACCTAGGGTGTGTCTACACTGCAATCGGAGGTGTGACTGTAGCATGGCTAAAAATAGCAGTGTGGCTGCAGTGGCCCGGCTGTGCAAGGACATCCTCACATTGCTAGCCCAGCCAAGCCAAGAAAAGTACATTGTCACCATCAGGTGGTTACCTAACAATGCTGCCTGTCTGCAACCACCATGCAGCGCCTTGCAGGCAGCTGAGGAATCGCTACATGCAGCTAAATCCCACTAGGCTGGATGCAGCTTCCACAGTCACCATGCCCCAGTGCAGCAGCCCCGGTGTAGGCTTTGCCGTCACCATCCATGGGAGCACTCGCTTGATTCTCCAGCTGGCTTCATTTCCACACTGCGTCAAAGGCTTGGCAGGGATGCCGCTGCCCTGCCCTGGAGGGATCTCCTGCCGCACCCGCAGCCCAGGTCTTTGGAGCAAGCCCCCAGAGAACCAGTCCCAGGTCTGATACCAGACTCAGCACATGTTGGGATGGGGGATTTTGGAGGGGCTGGTCCATTCTGTGCAGACAGACTGATGGGACGGATGAGTTTGATAAAGCCCCCATTCCCTGGGTGAATGGGATCCAATCCACTAACTGCCTAGGTGACCAGCCGTCTCCCCTTCCCCAAGGCAGCCCCGTCTGATTCCGTTGCCAGCCGTAAGGCTGCTCCCACCCTGAGGGACAGTCTGTGGGCATGCACATCAGTGTCAATATTCCTCCTAGGTAGCAGCAGTGTCCTCCTTGCCCCATGCTGGCACTCAGCTCTCGGAGGGCTCTGCAAGGCGATCCAATTCCATACCTCATAGTTGGGAGCCATGCAAAGCATGCCTAGAAAATAAGTACACGAACAAGGTTCCTAGAGGGAGAGGATCTGCTCTAGAGCATCACGACTGGTCATCAGCACCCCCTCCTGGCTGCATTCAGACTTGCCTAGGTACTTGGGGCCATGTCTCCATGCACTCGCAGAGCGGGTGGAGCCCACGCAGCGGCAGTACTATCTCCCATGACACTGCTCTGTCCACGCCCCCCCGCCCCACCCTGGATGTTCGAAGGGACTGATCCGAAAATCAATGTGCATCGTGACAAAGCAAGTCACCTCCTTCACTTTCTGTTTGGACCCAACAGAAGTGAAACTTCCTTCTGCACGCTGCATGCTCCCTGGCCACTTCTGCTTTCCTCGAAGTTCCAGAGGCCTGTAATCCAGCACCACAGAGAATTCACAGCCAGCTGCCCTGACCACACGTTCAGAGAGAGCTATTTCTGTTACAGAGTATTTGGGGGGTGGGAAAGGCGAAGTCCTGCCTGAACCGTCCAATTCACCAAGTTCAAAGGTTACGTGAGGAGCAATAGCACCCTCTAGCCGCTCAGAGCAGCAGGTGCGGATTGGCTTTCATTTGCAAGCCCTAAGAGGGAGTTACAAGCAATGAACATCGGGGCAATCATTCAAAGTTCCCCCAGGCTCACTGGAGAATGGTCTTGTGATTAGAGCAGGAGGCTGGTGGCCAGGACTCCTAGATTCAATGCCCAGCCCTGCCCCCAACTACTTGTGTGACCTTAAACAAGCCTCTTGTGCCCAGTTTGTTAAAGTTTGCAATGCAGGCAGAGCTCCTCAGAGGGAGGATGCCAGAGAAGCACAAAGGACTGTGGCTATGATAAACACTTGTTCATTTCAGACCAGCTGGCTCAAGGGACTGCAGGAGGCCACATATAGGTCTGTCCTCCTGTGTCTCTTGCAGCACAGACCATGTACCCCAAGGTAGACAAGGTTCTATTTTCTGGGCTCAGGCCCTGTGGAGATTTGCAAGGCTAGGGGATTCTTCAGCTGATTTCTCAGTAACTCACCTCTCTGCCTCAGCCCATTGTGTTCACTGATCTCAGTGTGTAATGGGATGTCTATACTTTGTGCGTGGCAGGGCGCAATATAATGACCATTTGGATGGGAGAGAAATAACAGTATGTGTACAAATCTCACACCCAGAGCTAGAGCCCAGGTGGATCATAAAGGATTTTTTTTAAAGATGTTAAAATGCTCTAAAAGCTCCTTCTCCCACCCGGAGGCCCCTGTAGCTACAGCAGTGAACTAGGCTGTTAAAGATTTCTATTATGCTTAACACAGGAGCATAGACAGCTGATGGTATCAGCAGAAGCAGGTAGACAGGCAGTGCACAAGCACAAGGTGTGTGGCTAATGAGAAAGTAATCAAGAAGCCGGGGAGAGATCATAACTCACCAGCATTTTAGTAAGTCACAGTTGCGTGAGGCAAAATATTCCAGTGACGTGGGTGTGAATGGGTGCTGACCACAGGTCTGCATGTGCAGTGTCATTGCTGTTGCAGACATGTGTGCCTGCAAGCTCTGGGGTGAGTTTCTTATCAATGCACGTGCCTTTGGAGATACAGTGTAGGGATACTGCACATTCAGTCAGACAGGCCAGGCACAGAGGAACATGCACAAGCATCAGCTCCATAACTGACCTCTGCGCGTCAGAGACAAGGCAGCCCAATAAAATGAAGACATCCGCACAGGACAGAGTACTCCACTTGGCTCCCTACCCCCGAACACCAGTCAGAACGCCACCCAGCACCTCCAGTACTACAGGGGTAGCTCCCACGGGCACTCACAGTTTTGCAGCAGTATCCACATCTGCTCTGCTCTGCTCTCCTGTGTGCCCAGTAGGCAATGGGCACTTTACAGCTCCTTTGGGCAGCTTCCAACTTGCTCTTTCTCAGTTGACTGTTTTCCCCACCCTGCAGCTGTTGGAATGCAACCAATAGAGGGCAGGATTTGGTTCTGACCACACCCCCGCCTTTCACTGAAAGCCATGCCCTCTTTTTCTCCAGTGCAATTGAAAAGCAAGCAAGCGCCATGTGGCCTGACAGGAATACAAGGCAGCATATTTCTGGATGTAACTGACACTGCTTTGAAAAGGTCTGGGTGTAAGACGTACTTAGTACCCTTGGCAGCAGACTGGGGAGTCAGGACTCCCTGCTCTTCTGTAAATCTCCTGGAGGGATCAATCCCTGGGAGATGGAGATCTCATCCCTCTCTAGCTTCTGCAATTCCTCCTTAGGAAAAGCGAGTGGGGTCCCATTGGTCCTGCTAACTTCCTTAAAACACCTGGAGCTTTTAAGATCCTTGTCCCCCCAAGGAGTTTATGTGTGAGTGAAAGAACAGAACAAAACCCACACACCAGAAGAAGCTGATCATATTTGCTGAGCAGCTTCCCTGGCCAGCCAGCAAGACAGAACAAAGGGGTGTCTCCTGCTTGGACGCATAGCAGGCCTAGTCCAAGGGCACCCTGGTGGCTAGGGGAAGGTTCTGAGAGTGCATGAGGTTGGTACAGAAGGGACACAGGGCGTGGTAATGAGCATGTGGCTAATGCTCATGCAAGGAGAGCTCGAGTTAAGCAAATCCTAATAATCCCTAGCTCTCATGTGGCACTTCCATCAGTAGAGCTCGGAGCACTTTGCAAAGGAGGTCAGGATCTGAAGCCCCATTTATAATTGGGGAAACTGAGGCACAGCTGGAGGAAATGACTTGCCCATGGTTACCCAGCAGTCCAGTTGCAGAGCCAGGAGTAGAACCCAGGTCTCCTGAGTCCAGTGCTCTACCCACTAGACCACACTGTCTCCAACACAAGTCCCTTTGTGCACAGTAAATGTACATGTACCTAACAGCACCCCAGGCACAACCTGCTCCGCATTCAGCGCCCTGCTTTTGCTGTAACCCTTTGGATTCTCCAGCCACATCCAACAGCAGCCACCCCCACCATTAGCACTGGCACCCACAGCTAGGCCTAGCTGGGGGTTAGGACTCAGCCTGGGCTGCCAGCACGACATTACCAGAGAGATGCTATTGTTCCAACCCCAGCGGCCTAGCTATGCCTGACAGTCTGGATAAAGTTGCACAGACAGAAGCAGGGCACTCCAGGCCAAATGCCAGCAGGGCTTCAAGCCAGCAGCATGATGAGATAACTTGCCACAGGGATTGGAAATCACCTTTCCCTGTGAAGTCTGTGTGGGGCCAATGCAACATGAGTAAAGAGGGTCTCGGTCCAGTTCTTCATCTCCTAACTACCACCTGGTTTGCGGTCAGCACCAGAGAGGCCCAGGGTGGGACAGATCGCAGAGAGCGCTCTCTCCTTCTCGCTCCACAGAGGGTCCCTCCAGGTTGAGGGGAGGCATGTCAGAAAGGCAGTGAGAGGAGACTGGCCCTGTTCACACCTGGGCTTGATCTGCACCATGAATACACTCAGGCTGCACATCTCCTGGACTAGTAAAATGGATGCTGCAGGCTGAGGGAGAGAGCCCAGCAAGATACTGAAAGAGAAGCAGGATTCAGATCAGGACTCCTGGGTTCATTCCCAGTTCTGCTGTGATTCACCACATAACTTTCAGCAATTTACCTGGATCTCTTTGGGTCTCGATCTATCCCTCTGGAAACCAGGGCTACTAATACCAAGCTACTTCCCAAGGGGGTGCAGGTTAAATCAATGTTAGCAGAGCAAGGTGCTGCACAGCATACGTGCAGACTGCTGTTAGAGACTATCCGGAGCTCTCACAGTCTGGAACCAAACGCTTGCAGGCCGCACAATGTGACGAGCCCAGAGTGCCCGCTGCAGCGTCAGAGTCTGCACCCAGATCCGCTGCTGAATTCCACAGCCAGCCAAACGAAACACCCGGGTCCAGACACCCCACCCCTGGGAAAGCAGCTGGTCATGCAGTGTGGGCTGGGCCTGGTCTCCCCACGCCACGTTGGTTAGGGGGTGATTATTCACCGAACTACACATACCAGTACGATCCCTAGTGTGGGCCCAGTGCCTTACCCAATAGAGCTAACTCCCCTTCCCTTAGGGGAACAGCAGTACCAGTATAAGCACCTTCATACCATTCTAACTGCATCCACGCCAGGGGTTGGACAAGTTAGCTATACCGGGTAGGGTTAAGGCAGTACAGCTGGTATAGACAAGGCCTCATTGTTATTCTCACAGAGATGCCTACTTGACGTCCTTGCTGTCATCTCCAGCTGTGTTCTTGTTGCCCATAGGCCGCACCTACCACTGGTGCGCTAGCACACAGGAGTTCAACGGCCTTCAAAACCCAGGCAGGATCGTCTCCCCAGTGTCAGACCTGAGGTGAGTCTGAGGTCCCGTTTACTGGCAGAGCTGTTTGGGCTCCGCACAGCACTTTTCATCCCAAGCCACAATCCTTGCCGGGGGAGTGGGGGAATCGAAGGAGAGTCCAAGGGCCTGATCCTTGGCGGGATTAGGGGGAGCTGCAGGTACCTACTGTAACGCCTCCCAATCAACGCCTCCCATATGGTCTAGCGGTTAGGATTCCTGGTTTTCACCCAGGTGGCCCGGGTTCAACTCCCGGTATGGGAAGTTTCAGGGAAGGGATAGCTCAGTGGTTTGAGCATTGGCCTGCTAAACCTAGGGTTGTGAGTTCAATCCTTGAGGGGGCCATTTAGGGATCTGGGCCAAAAATTGGGGATTGGTCCTGCTTTGAGCAGGGGGTTGGACTAGATGACCTCCTGAGGTCCCTTCCAACCCTGATATTCTATGATTCTATGACATGGGCACGCAGCACTTCTGGGACTCTGCTTAAAACCTCTGACCTGTGCTCCTGCACGACCCTGGGGGGACCTGCGGTGGGCACAGGAGGTGGCCCAGTTCTCAGTCAGCCCCAGCTGGCACATGCCAGCAGAAGGTTTCCCTGAAAGCACGAGGCATTGCCAGCCACTGAACTGGCACTGGCTCAGGGCTCTGCTTGTTCGCCTGCCCTGGTTTCTATAAATACTTCTCTCTTCCGGATCGTGTCTTCGATCTGCTGTCTGAACCCGGGGGCGGGGAGCACACACCACCTCACCACATCCCTCGGGGAGCGAGTGTTTACCTGCCTGCGCCTGCACAGCAGCTTTCACTCCTCACACACATCTCCCCCTCCTCCTGGCAGCGCAGGCGCCAGGCCGGCAGGGATAGGCCACGATGCTCACAGGATGCATGCTGCTCTTGCTCCGGCACTCTGATATGTGCGCTCCACGGGGAGACCAGCACAACCCCGCAGGGTTCAGGATGTCTCCCCTTTCACCCCAGCTGGGCCCCCTCAAAGACCCCGCCCACTCGGCTTAGAGAGGAGCCCTGCAGCCATTCCCCTTCCTTCCCTCCCCCCCACACACCAGCACAGCATGGCAGGTCAGGGGGAGGCTGTGTGCTGAGGTCAGGGGCCCGAACCAGAGGACATTCCAGGGGGTACATGTGATTGAATCACTCCTGCCTACGGTACATTACACGACAGCACCTATGCTGGCACAGCTACCTCAGCGCAGCCCTTGAGTGCAGATGCAGGCCATCCGACGAAGGGGCTTTTCAGTCGGTGTAGGAAACCACCCCACCAAGTGGCATTACACCTCCCTGACCCCGCTGATGTAGCTGCGTCTACACTGAGGATTAGGTCAGCACAGCTACATCAGGCGGGGGCTGGGTTTTCATACCCCGACCGACATAGCTATGCTGGTACAACTTGCAAGTGTAGACCCAGGCTAAGGGCCTGATCCTGCCATTGACTCCAGTGGCAGCAGGGGCAGGTGCTAAGAATGACCTTCCTTACTAGCACATTCCTGCACACCAACCCTTCAGCCCGCTACCCCACAAGCTGCCTGTGTTCCCACCATCGCTATGGGTAACATAAGAATAACGAGCACTCCATTTCCAGCTTTCATCCTACCGGATCCCAAAGCACTATACAGCATCCCCCTTTGGAATGCAGCCACCTCTGGGGTGGCAGGCAGCAGCTGTGGAGCAGCACGTAGCAGCGCTCCATAGCAGGCAGCATCAGGCAGTGAAGAGGAACACTGTACCCAATTCAAGCTGCAGGGAGGACTCTGGGGACTCAGAATGTCATGGTCAACTAGGTTCTGGCCAGTCCCACACTCCTCGATCGAGAAAGGGCACTGGGGATCTCTAGGGATCACAAGCAGTCGGAGCATCAGGTTTAGTTCTGATCTGAAAGGCAACACCTCAGTCAGTACATGCCAGGCAAGAGCTCACTATCACTGAGAGAAGAGCCAGCAGCTCACTATGCCCCCCACCCTGTGCTCTCCTGGCACACCGGTGCCTCTCCTGGGATCCCTGGATAAACACGTCCCCTGATGGGATAAGCAGACCTCCTGGGTGGCCCCTCTGTCTTTCCCTACCCATGCTTCATCTGTCTGACTGTGAGCTCTTTGGGCAAGGACTGTCTTCCTAGGTGTATAGGGTCTGAGCTCTGCTGGACCTCGAGGTGCTGCTGAAAGAGTAGCAGCAGGAACCTGGTTTTAATCAAACCCTGCCACTTTAATAATTCCTCTGGCCCAATCAAGTGAGTGGATGATTTAGGCCTGATTAGCAGATCTGAAAACATTGGCTCTTGCTCTGTTCATCTGCTGCTAATAGCCCTGGAACGCAGAACCCATTGATTTGAAAAAAGGTGGCTTATTATTTATTGTTCAGTACTCACTGTCCCAGCGAGAGACACCTGCAAAGCACAACACCACATCTCGCTGCGGGCACTCTGCACTGCAGACCTGGGATCATCCAGTGCATCAGGGCAGGAGGACAGCAAGGAGGAGCAAAAGGCAAGAGCCATGCTAGGAGAAGAGCAGAAGACACAGGCAGAGAGACTGGCCTGCATTACCCTGGGGGAAGGGGAGGGGGTGAACGGAGACCCAGACTCAGTGGGAAGCAGAGGCCCCACTGGTGCGAATCCGCAGATCTCTGCTGACTTCAGTGGGATGGCCCTGATTTACCCCAGTTGAGAATCAGGCTCCATGTACGAAGGGACAATAATGGGGCCGCAGAATAGACCCTAAAATGTTCAAACAGCAGCTATGGGGTTGGGAGGGTGTGATTCTTAGGCCTGTTTATTACATTACAGCAGAGCCTAAGGGCCAGTCAAGAGAGGGGCCCCAGCATGCTAGGCACTGCCGATCCAAACAGCCCAGGCAGACCCAGGCTGGGGGAGGGGAGAACGCCCCAGGCAAGTGGCCCGTGCTAGTGCCAGCGGAGTTGGGTGTGTTTAGTCAGGAGGGGAGCAGCTTCATGGGAAGGGACGGAGAGAGGGGCACAGGACTGGGCAGGTGTGCACTGAAGCTGAGGTGAAGAGACTGAGGGAGAAGGAGGGGGAACTTGGACATCAGAGTTGCCACTGTAGCCTTGCTGCTCCCAAAGCCTGGCTAACCCTCTGCCCCTCCCCCTCAGCACCCTGTAGACCAGGTCTGGCTCTTCTTTCACTCCCAGGACTTTCCCCTGAGCTGACCCTGCACTTCTCCAGAGTGACCCGGATTCACGCCCAGAGGAAAAGCAGGCTCAATAGCCAGGAGGGGTCGCCTTTTCAAGCTTCTCTTTTGTGCTCCACAGCGCCCATGTGAGAGCTCTCCAGCTCTCAGCCAGCAGTAAAGTAGGACAGCGTGTGAACCTCAGAACGAAACTATCTGGTGGCCGATCACAAGCCACCACCACCTTCGAGTCATTCATAACAGTCAGTCAACAACACTGAGGTGTGATATGATCAGAGGGGAATAGCTAAAAATAGCCCCTGGTGCTCGGCCTTTCAGCATGGCGCTGCCTAGCCTCCTGTGGCTGTGCTCAGCAGGGCACTGGCAGGGTTAGCCAGGCCCAGGGCTCTGCAGGATGGGCTCCCAGCCAAACCATGGGGTTAGCACTGGGTGTTTGCCATGCAGCCCGTTCCTAGGGCTGCTATCCCCTGCCCAGGCTGCAATGGGGGCAGATTTCATGAGCCAAACAGGACCTGGCTGGGTCAGAACTATCCCAGGAGTGGGCCCAGGTGTTTGCAGGCCATGTTGGAGTGATTCCTGTGTGCCCCAGCACGGTGCTGGCTCCCAGAGCTGCCGTCTCTCGGATGAGATGTCAAAGCAAGGGCCTGGCTAACACAAATGCCAGCATTCTGGGTGGTGGGGGGTCAAATTTGCCAATTCATTGATGGAAACATTTCACAGAGCCCTGCCTGGCTTCCAGCCACACCCGCCCAGCTCCTCGGCAGCCCGCTGGCAGGCAGCCCTTGCTGTGGGTTCACAGCTTCTTGGGGCCCAGGCTCACAGGATCTGTAGCCCCAGGGCAGCGCACCAGCTGGATGGCCCTGGGCCAGGGCTCCATTCCACATCTGAATAAAACCACAGGTCAATATAGCGACATCCTCTGTGAGATGGAACAACGTCCCCGGCCCAAGCCTTACCCCCATTCCATCCCCACCCCTACCCCTCCCAGCACAGGGCTGTTTTGCGAGCGTAGCACCAAGCGCATCCTCTTAGCTTCCTCTAACAATGGTGCCGCCTAGCCCTTCTTTCTGAATGGCCTCGGCGCACTGGTCTGTAGCGCCACCCTTTACTCCTGGCCTTCATCCCCAGGCCCAGCAACCTGACCTGGGCAAGAATTCCTTTCTGACTGGCATTCGCTTTGGGAAGTGGATGTGGGGTCCTGGAACAATGTAATAGCATCAGTATCACATCCCAAATGCGGGCAGTTATCAGTGTGGACTCCTAGCACAACCCTGTGGCAGCCACCATAGAGCCAGGAAGAAAAACTGCCAATTGTCATTTGTGGGAGCACCCAGCAGCCCCTTTGTGCTGGGCACTGCACATTTACATCGTGGCAGACAGCCCCTGCTCAGAAGAGCTTACAGTCTAAAACAGAGCAGGGAGAAAGGAAGAATTACCATCTCCATTTTACAGATGGGAACTCCTCAGAGAAGGAAGGGTGAGTCCTCTAGAGAGGAAGGTAGTTCAGTGGTCAGGGAACTAGCATGGGACTTGGGAGACTGGCATTCAATTCCCTGCTCCACCCCAGACTCCCTGGATGACAGGTACAAGTCATGAGGGCTCTCCATGCCTCAGTTTCCCCTCTGTGAAATCAAAATAATAGCTCTGCCCTCCCTCAGAGGGGTGGTGGAAGATACAAACATTCAAGATTATGAGGCACACAGCTAACATGGTAAAGTAGGGTCATATAAGTGGCAGGGAGAGATTAAATGACTTGCCCAAGGTCATAAAGGAAGTCTGTGGAAGAGCTGATTACTGAAACTGCTGATTACCAGCCAGGGCCTTCACCACAAACCCATCTTCCTCTGCACGCCAAGTCAAGTTTTTCCACAGAAGTATGCTTTTTCTTGTTGATCCTTCAAGGGGATTTTGCCTGCCTTAGCCACACACTTATTTTGTTGACAGCACTAATCTCAGTGTGACTCACCTTCTGAATTGTGATATCAGTTAATCAATATAACTTCTGTGTCCCTCTTCCAGTCAAGAGATCCTCTGTACTTCCTAATTCCTTACTGGCAACTGTCAGTCGAAATATTAGTTGTCTCTAAGTTATAATTCAGTTCTACTCTTCCCTCATTAATTCTGCATATAAAGATACATCAATACAACGCCATCCCTCTCTCCTTCCCCCACCCCCCCAAAAAATCCCAGGGAATCAGTCAACAAAAAACATCATTAGGCAGTGGTTCAGGCTGCAAATGTCAATCACTGGAGTCTGCGATCACCCAAGAAATTGATTACAATCAAGTGATGCAGCCATACAATCCTGCTTTACTTTTTCTATACCTCCCCACCCAGCTGTGCCTAGGTCCCTTTGTAAAATCTGACCCAAAACTCATCACAATCAAGAGAGAGACTCCCAGCGACTTCAGTGGCCTTTGGATCAGGCCCATGATTGGCATAAATACATGTAAACAGAAGTACAACAGATTACCAGCAGATTGCAGTATGAGCTATGGAATATCCTGTCATCAGGTCAGCTACCACCTTCACCTCACCAGCAATGCCAGCCTCAGACACCCACTTCTCCACAAGCCCTTCACGCTCTCCCCACTGCCCCGACACATGGTGGGAGCTTCCCTCTAAACTCGTAACGCCTCTACCTTGGCCTCCTCCAGAACTCACCTCTGCACACAGACATCTGCACCCCCCAGTGGCTGCGAGGCAGGCGCCAGATCTAAGCACTGCTCCTAACTGGGTAAGAAGTGAGCCCTGGCCAACCCCCCAGCCCAACCCACTTGTGTGCCTCAGCCAACCCGTCTGCTAGACAGCAAGCTCTTTGGGGCAGGAGTCGCCATTTACTTTCTATTTACACAGCACCCAGCACCGTGGGCCCCCTAGGCACTGCTGCAACATACATGTAAACATGATGAGAGGTCTGCTTCCAGTCCACTCCAGCCCGAACCCAGAGCACATTAGGATCTGTCGAGGGTGAAAGAACAGCATGACTGTTAATTGAACAGTACAGCTCAGTGCATCAACCAGCAAGGTCTGCTTTCCATAAATTTAACACACCCATTGCAACTTCCACTCGGTTACACTGATGTAAATCCAGAGTCATCCTGTTGAAATCACTGGAGTTACTCCAGCTTTACATCAGGGTTATGAAGGTGAGAATCCACCTCCTTTATTGAACACATTCTAGAAGGGCCAAAAGATAAGATTTTCCCTTTTTACCATAAAAGAAACATCTTACTACTGAATCAACATAGCAGAAGACACACAAGGCTGTAGCATGTGCCAACGCAGCACGGGAGTAAACTGGTTTTGAAATCTTTAGTTCTAATTAAACAAATGGAGGGTTATTTCTAGCATATGCCTCCAGCACTACTCTACTCTTTCAGGAGACAGCAAGGGGCAGAGTTTAGAGTGGGTGGATGCTGTTAGTTGCATAGGGAGGGAGTAAGTGAAGCAGGGATATATGGTGTGTGAATGAAACAGCTGAATCCTCTTACTGATCATTTTCACACGCTCAGATTTCAGCGTTTTTCTGAGGGAGAATTATGGCAAAAGCAAAGAGAATCCATTATCTGGGCTTCAAGGGGACCCAAGCATTTGCAATCAGAGCTATTTCCAAACAATGTTTTTTTAAACTGGTCCAAGGAAATACGTTTTCCTACAATGCAGAATTAGCTTGTGGAACTCACATCCACAAGATGTAATTGAGCTCAAGAGCTTAGAATAGGTTCAAAAGGGGCTTGGATAATTATAGGGATAACAAAAACATCCAGAGTTAGAGTAATAAGGATTTTAAAAACTAGTGCTTTGGAAGGACATAATCCCCCATGTCTCAGGGCACAAGCCCCAGTCTCTAGTGCAAGTTCTCCCATAACTGCCTCCTGCAAGGTGTTTTGCATCTTCCTCTGCAACAGCTGAACCTGGCCACCAGCCACCAAAGACAAGACACTGGACTAGCTGGCTCATTGTTCTGATCTAGCCTGGCAGTTCTTCACATGTGTTTTATACACCCAGCAACACAGGTCTACACGGACGCATGCATGCAGTGCTGGTGAACTGCCCAGCTATTTACAGCCAGAGAGAGAGCTGTGCTTGCATAATGGAAAATGTGAGTGGAGAGAGGGCAGCGCGTTTGCAAACCTCACACACATCCGGCTGGTAGAAACGGGGCTATCTTTATCCCCCACACACACAAGCCTGCAAACCCTGAGTAACCAGAAAGCTAGACTGGAAGGAGCACGAGGGACTGACCTCCCCTCAGTAGCCACGGGGATGAGAGCTTTCTCTGGAGACAGCACCCAAAGGCGGATGGATGGGTGACCCCACAGGCCAACTGACCCCAAGGGCCCAGCTGTGTTTTACTTCCAGTCAGGAGATGATGAAGGGAACAGAACGGCCCTGACATCCAAGTCTGAGTTGGTCTGACTGCGTTTGTGCCGGGTGCGCTGACAAAGGGCTGAGAGGATACCGGACAGTGTGCCCCATTGCCAAGCTGCTAGCTCAGCCACCAGGTTGCAATGGCTCCTGCCATTGAGTCATAGCGGGCATGGAAATCTGGTGCTTGTCCACCCTCTCCGCAGCTCGCCAGGCACCGGCTAGTGCAGACCCTCACACCTGGGGAAGTCTCAGACACCACCAACCCCAGGCTGGATTTTATGCCCATCTGAAAAGCATTCAGAGTACACTACCATGCCATGCTGCTGTCATGCTGCAACCCCTCCCCTCCCACCCTTGGGGATAAAGGCACTATAGGAGCTTACGGGTATCTCACATGACACATATGTCTCTCATCTCGGGGTGTCTGCACTAGAAATGCTGCAGCTGCACTGCTGTTGTGTAGACACTTACTGCAGCCAGTGGAGGGGTTCTCCCAGCAGCATCGCTAAGGCACTAGCCAGGCTGGCAGAAGAATTCTTCTGCTGACCTAGCAGTGTCTACACCAGGACTTCGGTCGGCTTAACTACATCACACAGGGCGTGATATTTTTCACAGCCCTGAACGCTGTAGATACACTGTGCTGGCTTTGTAATGTAGACCAGGCCTCAGTGTCTTCTTCCATACAGCCCCTTCTGCATGGAGCCCCACCCCCATCCCAGCCTCGTCCAACACCCCAAATTTCTGCTTAAAATTCAACCCTTCCCTGTCGCCACTCCTAATGAAAATCCACAGCCGTGCTCTGCGGCAGTACCCCACAGCGTGCACTCCAGGGAGCTGGCAGACTCGGGAGTCTCATGGCTGAAGCACATGCCTCTCATGCCCCTCCCCACAAACCACCTGTGAAGACATGCACGGCAGCTCATCTCCCCACAATCAAGTCATATTTCACCCTAGAATCAGACCATAATCACTTCAGCAGGGAGCAGAAGTGGTTCCATCATTCTGTGCAAATAACACACCCAGTGAGCGTAGCCCTGTCTCCTTTGGCAAAGCATCACACACAAGGTCAGGATTTGAACTCATTTGCTGTTATTTCCACTGCAGTAGCATCTCGAGGCTGCAGCTGAGAGCATGGCCCCATTGTACAGACACAGTGAGAGACCACCCCTGCCCTGAAGAGCTGTTGATTTAAATTAACAAGACAGACAAAGGGCTGGGATTTCCCCAAGGACCCAGTGCAGATAATGAAATCCAGGCCTCCTGACTCCCAGTCCAATACTCTAACCACTAGACAATGCTGCCTTCACTGAAGCAGGGTGTTATTGCAATTGTTTAGCAACTTATTTCAGCAAACAAATTTTGGCCTGTGGTTTGCTGGGAGCATCCACTAGTCTGCTGTGGGCTCTGCATGTCTGATCACACCTTGCTTCTATTCCCTGTCTGGGCGCCCTGGAAGCTTTATTCCCGGGGGAGACACGTTTCCTGTTTCAAACTACCCAAGACCATCTGCAATTGTCCAACAAATCTGCTGTGCAAACGATAAAGGGAGCTTTAACCAATGGCCAGGACTGAGAGCCGATGTGGGAGCAGTGTCTACAATACTTCTGCTTTCATCAAACACTGATTAGCACAGACCTCCCAGGGATTTTCATTAGGAGGGCACATCCATGCTTCAAGCTGGAGGTAGAAGTTCCAGCAAAAGGAGACGTACCCACGCTGGCACTGATCCAGCTAGTGTACTACAGATAGCAGTGTAGCTGTGGTGGCACAAGCAGCCCGGAGTCCATGCCTGTGCTCTTGACAGGATCCTACTCAGAGTGGCTAGCCTCATTTTTAGCTCAATCAGAGCAAGAGTGATTGCCAGTTAACTCCATCGACCCGCTACCCCCTCTTGGAGGTGCATTAACTACATCCCTGGAAAACCCCTTCTGTCAATGGAGAAAACATATACAGTGCTGCAGCTGTGCCACTGGAGTGTAGACATCTCCTTAGGATCAGCTGAGGGCAAAACCACAGGCACTTGTACCTTAGAACACTGTGTGGGGAATGTCCATGCTAATCTTTAAAAATGTGTGAACCACCTCAAGTTCACTGATTGCTCTAGTGTGGACAAGTCCCCCGCGCACAGGAGCCTGCTCCCTCAGATGTCCAGGATAAAAGGGATCCTAGCAAGGTGAATGCTCCCTACTGCCTCCCTGCAGCCTGTGAGACATGGCAGGCAAGGCTCTGCTGCCGGGTGGAGAAACCAGAATAAGAGCATTTATTCCTTTCCTTTCAGGCAATGACTCTTCCGTTTTCAGGTCACCAAAATCCCGGTCCCCCACCCGCACCTCCTGGGCTGGTGCACGGAGAGCAGGCTCCCTGTATTGTTGAGGCTGCCTGGCGCTGTGCAGCAGGAAGTCTCCGCTTGTGGGTAGCAGCACCTCAGCCATGCTGTGGGACCAAGGAGCTGAAGGAACACGGCTCCACCCTCCCAGCCTGGCTCGCGATATGTTCTCCCCTCTTCATTTCTCACTATTGCATCGGTGGAAGCGCTAGTGTAGACAGCTCCCCTGCAGGTTAACCCCTGTGCAGAGCGGTCTAATTGGTACGATGATCAAAACTCCAGAACTGGGTGCACTGATGCCTCCAACCCCCCATTGGATTCAGCTCTGATACTAAGCCACTGGTGTGCCGAGGCCATTGCTTGTTACCTGTTCAGAATCATCCACTCTGCCTGTCTCCACTTGTCAGTTCTGCTCTATGCAGACTGTGAGTTCCTTGAATGGACTCTGTCTTCTTCCTGCATGTGTATAGTCTCCCAGCATGCTGGGGCTTTGGTCCCTACCTGGGACCCTGAATCAGGGCCCCATCACACTCAGCACTGTACACACTGACAGCAAGAAGACAGCCCCTGCCCCAAGGCAAATACTAACAAAGGCTCTGGGGAAGCTACAGTGGTCCCACAGGCAGGTGAGGCAAACATGGAAAAGAGGGGAGCAGCAGCCCCGCAGACCATCCCTGGAGCTCACCAGGGAAGCAAGCAGAAGTGGAGGGTGAAGGCTGGGCAGCAGCCCCCCGTGGAGGAAGCGCCAGCTGTGGTGAAAGCCCTGCCGGAAATAGCTGTGGGGTTAGCTAGGCAGGAATGGAGGCAGCTGATAAGAGCTGGGGAAGGGCTGACACTGTTTGCAAACCAGTCCAGAGCTAAAGAAAGGAGAATAGAAATTCCCCACACACTATCTAGTGAGGGGTGCAGACAACAGCACGTCCAGGACCCCTGCATTTCATGGGCCAAAGAGCTCAGAGGTGGGGATGGGCCAGGTTCTCCCAGTGAATGCGCGACACTGCAGCATAGGCTAGGCTGGCTCTGAAGGGCAAGAGAGGAAGCATTGACCAGCAGTTAGGGCACCAGCCTGGGCCCTGGGCTCCACCCCAGACTGCCTGGATGACCTCGGGCAAGTCCCTTAGTCTCTTGGAGTGTCAGCCGCCCCAGCTGTCAGTTAAGATAATCGCCCTGCCCCATCCCCAGAGTGTGGGGGATGAACTCAGCTACTACAGCGATGGAGCCACAGAAGTGCCCCAACAGCAGCCCAGGGAGCGCTGGATCTGGCAAGATGCCTGCGCATGGAGCTGGGCCGGCAGTCAGAGCCTGATACACTCTGTTCCCAGCTTGGATACCAACCGGCCTCTGTGACTGGGGCCAGTAACTCCACGGCCACGGGTCGGAGTTTTCCTATTTAAAATTGGGGAGAATTATTCCAGGCCAGGTCCTGGGGCCGGGACTGACTTTCTACTCAAGTGAAGCAGAAGCTGGGCAAGGCCTGCAGGATTCAGCCCTCTCTCCTCCCCTACCTCTCTGGGGCACTGCTGGAATGGCTGGCAGCATGCTGACCACAGCGAGTACTAGGACTGCGGAGCAGCCTCCCGAGCCAAGGAGGCGAACAGAACTGAACAAACCCTGCTCAGATCACCTATGGCTGTCGCTGCTGAGCAGAACAAGCCCAGCATCACCCTGCGGCGCTCCCCCCACCCCACAGAGGCAAAGCATTCTGCATTCTCTTCCCTAGATGCAGGCTGTAGTTAGCTGCCCTGGCGCTAGGGGGCATGGACAGCTGCCACTGGAGAGGCAGTCGCTGGATACATGGAGAGTGGGTTGGTACAAACGTACCCGAATGAGCCCTCCCAGGGAGAGGGGGAAAGGGGCATTCAGACTCTCCCAGCCCGGGTGGATCAGCCTCGTTCCATTGACACCAGCAACAAGCCCCAGCTCTTACCCTGCACTTGTCCTCAACAGATCTCAAAGCACATCACAGTCTTCAGTGTGTTTCTCCTCACAACGGCCCTTGGAGTCAGGGCAGTGCTCCCACGCCCCTTCAGTATGCCACCCTGATCACCACACCACCCGGTGTCAGTGCACAGCATAGCAGGCTCAGCTTGTCCCCGCTGCGATCTGCTTCTCCTTGCACTCTGGCACTCCAGCCAGGTCACATGCAGTCCCATCGCTCTCAGGATAACCCAACAGTCCAATGAACAGCCCATCCCCTTCCCGCTGGGCCTTCATCCAGCTCCAGGCTCACTCATCCTTACCCCTTACCCCCTGCGCTTACACTCCACCTTCCCCAGTGGGCATGCCAGGGAAACCAGGTTCGCCCCTCCCCAACTGGTTCCTGTCCAGGGCCTGCCTATAGAGACTCCTGGATACCTCCCTGGACCACAACCTACCTTGTCCTGTCTTGGGCCTTTCCCACACCCCTTTTCCCAGGCTCAGGGCATCACCACCTCTCTCTGCCTCTTCTCCAAGCTCACTGCAGAGCTTCATAGCACTTCCTGCCCCCCACTGGTCCTGCTGCAGGAGGAGAGTGCTCTGCTCCCCGGCAGGGCAGACCCTGAGCCAGCAGCAGCCTCCTTCTCTATGCAGCTGGCCACCCTTCTCCAGCTTTCCTGCCCATCTTCCTTGGGCTCTCTGCCTTCTTTCAGGGAGCCTCTGCCTGCCAGCAGTCCAGCTCCACTCCTGGCAACAGCCAGGCTGCTCTCCATCCTGGCCAGCCCCCACCTGAGTCCCACTCTTCTTCCCACTTAACACCGACTGCAGGTGTAGTGGGGTGGGGGGTCTCATTAACCCTTTTGGCCCATGTGGGCCTGGCATGCCCCATCACAGCCCATTACAGGTGGGAAACTGAGGCGGCTATGTGACTTGCCCAGGGTCACACAGGAAGTCTGTGGCAGAATACAGGATGTGGCTGATTGACAAGAGAGTGATGTAGATTTTGCACCAGCTGTGGATCTGGCCCACTGACTTCAACAGTGCAACGCCAAATGGCCAGCTGAGGAGCTGCGCTATTTTCTATAACAGAGGTACACTGTATCTACTGGGGACCAGGGTCTCCCCTTAAAGCATCGGTTCCCAAACTAGGAGGCGTGGCTGTGAAATTTTCATAACGAAAAAAAGCATAAAAGTTATTTTTTTCTTTATTTATTTAATAGACCAACAGACAATAAATTATACATATTCTGTATACATAATAATAACTATTCATAAAATTGTCCAATTACAGGCCTATATTATTTAACTACAATAAAGTATTAACAATCTTCTCGTTCTTGATTATGAATATAAGTAGACAAGAATAAAGGTATAACAAAGTACAATAATAATAAAAATACAACTATAAATAAAAGTATATATGTTTTCAAATTTCATACCAAGAAATGCGAATCTTTTTTATTTTTTTGCCTTTCGACGTGTAGGAGTTCCGTTTCGGTCGGTGGGCAGACCAAAGAACGATGTAGAAAGTGATAGAACTTTTAAAAACTTCCTAGCTCGCTCGCGAGAGTGTTCGAGACTGTTCTATCATGGGAGTGGTTACCTCCACCACTCACCGCGCAAGACCAGCTACTTGCTGGACTGGTGGTGGAGTATATATAGAGCAGCATGCGTCTGTACATAATAGTAGTAGTAAATAAACGTTCACGATAACTCAAATTAACTTGCGTCCGTTATTATTCACAAATCAGGAAAATTATTTGTATAGATTTTTTGTATTAGTATATTATGGCCGCGATTAAGAAAAGGAAGTACGATGAAAAAAAGCATGGAGAAAAACAGGATCAATCATCCTCAATGCGTAGCATGCCACGCAGTTCTCAGCAATAATGCCTTGAGTCCTAATCGTCTTGAGCGACATTTGACAAAGAACCACAGCGCTTTGAAAGACAAACCAAAAGAGTTTTTTGCTGCTAAACTTCAAAATTTAAAATGCATGAAGCTGGACATTACTGGAGCTTTGAATCAAGCATCGGCCAAAGTGGTAGAAGCATCTTATCACCTGTCATTGCTCATCACTAAAGCCAAGAAAGCGCATATAATAGGAGAAGCTCTTGTGAAGCCTTGCTTGTTGAAAGCAGCTGATATTGTGCTTGGTGCTGAAAGCAAGAAAAAAATATCGGAAATTTCGCTTTCCGACAATTCCGTGAAACGTCGCATCGATGACATGGCGAAAGATCTAAAACTTCAAGTTGTGGAGGCAGTGAAAGCTTTTCCTTTTTTCACAATTCAGTGCGACGATACCACTGAGGTAACACAATGCTGTCAGTTGCTCGTCTACGTTCGATTCTTTAATGATGGAACTGTGAAAGAAGGACTGCTTTTTTCAAAGGAATTGACGACCACATTAAAGGTTTCTGATGTTATGAAAACGGTTTCCGACTTTTTTTTTAAGAAAGTGGACTTTCATGGGAAAAACTGGTTGGTGTATGCACAGACGGTGCTCCAGCGATGCTTGGCTCTCGCTCTGGATTTGTGACATTGGTGAAAGAAAAAAATCCAGCCGTAACCACGACTCACTGCGTCATACACAGACAAGCGTTGGCTGCTAAAACCCTTCCAGATGATCTACGTGACTCGTTGAATTTGGCTATCAAAGTTGTCAATTTTGTGAAGAACAGCTCTTTAAATACAAGACTTTTTGCAGCTCTTTGCGCGGATTTGGGAGCAGGTCATAAAATTCTTTTGTTTCACACAGAAGTACGATAGCTTTCCAAAGGGAACATGCTTTCGAGATTATTCGAACTGAAAGGCGAAGTGGAAATTTTCCTCCAGCAACAGAAAAAAGAGGAGTTATATCATGCATTTACGGACCAAACGTTTCAACTTTCACTGGCATACCTCATGGACATTTTTGAATCTTTGAACAATCTTAGTTTGAAGCTTCAAGGAAACAATGCTGCAAACATTATAGCACAACCCGATGCCATCAAAGCGTTTTTGGAAAAAATCAAGCTTTGGAAACGTCGAATGCAAGCTCAGACGCCTATCTTTTTGTCTTTTCCAACATTTTCAAATGAAAATGAAGGTTTCAAAGAGGATGCGAAAAACAAAATTGTGTTTCATCTGGACTTGCCTTGCCTGGACTAATTCATCCGCTATTTTCCACACAACTTTTCTGGCAACCCCGTTCATAAATTAGCATGTAATCCATTCAATGCTGATGTTGATTCATTGCCAGAAGTGTTGCAAGAACAAGCACTCGAAATGAAATATGATTAAAGTGCGAAAGATATTTTTGAAAACTTAAGTCTGGAGGAATTTTGGATAAAATATTTCCCAATTTACCTGAAAGTTGGAGAAGAAGCGCTACATATTATTCTTCCGTTTCATCAACGTACCTCTGTGAAAAAAGCTTTTCAAGTTTAGTCATAACAAAAACGAAACTAAGGAATCGACTGGATGTTGAAAACGATTTGCGTTGCGCACTTTCATCTTTCAAACCTAGGATTTTCCAACTCGTGAAGAAAATGCATCATCATCCTTCACATTAAATTTGATTATGCTATTTCTTATTTTAAATTACATTTTTATTAAATTTTTGTGCCAAGAAAAACTATTTGAGCTTATTTTTAATTTTAAATAAAAAATTTTATACCAAGTTTTTATGTTTATTTTTAATTTTAAATTACTAATTGAATTTTTTAAAAGGGGGGGGGGTTGGATGATGGTAAAGGAGAGGCATGAGGGTTTCTCAAAAATTAAAAAGGGGGTGTGATGCCAAAAAGTTTGGGGTCCAATGCTTTAGAGGGTTCCAGCAATGCTCCTATTGAAGCCAGCTCCCCTTTAGCATGGTTGATTGCCATATTGCTGCTGAATGCAGAGAGCCCGGGTGCAATTTCTTATTGGAATGGAGATAATCCTTCATTTGAGGTGTGCACAGTGGGACCCCTGCCCTGCCCACACTGCTTCCAGACATTCAGGCATTCTTGCCATTATGCACTTATTCACTGGCCACTCTTATTAAACTTGTTCGTGAGATGGCGCTTTCATTGCAAGCTCTTCATTTGCAGAGCCTCTCAACTTTCTCAGACAACTACTTTCCAGGCTGGAGCCCCGCGGATGTGGCAATGTTCTTTATTTGACCGATTTTAGTTATTTTTCACGGTACACTTTCATTGTGCAGTTATTGTTCAGTGGTGAGATGGTGACATCAGAAGCACTTTGGCCAATCCATATGCAGCTGCCTTTAGCTTAGTTGCAATATACTGTCCTACTGGTGAAGTGACGTTCAAGAGTTTACATACCAGTCCCTGGGATGACCTCCCATGTGTGAGGTCTAGCCCCTTGGTGATACCATATATTCCATCAAGGAACTAGATCTCAAAAACAATTTTTTTCCACCTGAAATTCCAAAACCACCCACTTTTCCCCATAAAATCAGAGGAGTAAGAGGGGCACAGACCTACTCTCATCATCCTGGCAGGGTTGTTCCATATAGGTCACTGTTTAGTCCCTCCCGTGACCCATAACTATCCTCTTTTCCACCTAGGACCCCCAATACCATATTTTGTTTTCTGCCAAGACTCCATACCCAGGATTCTGGGATATGGCTTGGCTCCCCGTCAGGGAGGGCTGGGATCTGGATTCAACAGCAGGTCGGCAGCCCGTGGCTCGCTAAGATCCACCTTTGTTCAGGTTCAGAGGTGAGAGCATGGAGGAGACTTGTGTTAACTCAACAAGACATTAATAATGCGTGGGGCTTTTAAGGTTCGCCATCAAAGTCAGGATTTACATCTAGTCAATAAAAACGTGATCGTTTCACAGGTAAAAATACATCAAGTCTTTGCACAGGGACTGGAAGTAGACCGACTGTCTGGGTGGAACTGATAAGTCAATCGCTGCAGCTCTTCACATTATTACTAATTACTAACAATCCTTGATGCTCTGTATTGCGTTAGCCCTTGGGAGTCCCAGGCACAGACTAGGCCCCATTGTGCTGCGTGCTGTACATAAGGAACAGAACCAGTTCCTACCCCAAAGAGCTGACAGTTGTTAGCAGGCTCTCTTTTCTGCCAGGAGGCCAAGAAACACTTTATTTTTGGTCTCCTCCAGAGTTACTCCCAGAAAGCAGCTTTCTGCTCCCTGGGGTCAGGGCTGCATTCAACCCACTGAAACATCTGTCACTGTGATGGGCTGGCATCACTCCCGATCCTCCCAGAATTACCTACATTCCACACATAGCTGTGGCCACCTCACTTCAACTGTCAAAAATGGTTCCTGGCCGGAACAGCAGCTCCTGAGTCCCAGAAAGACCCTTACATTACATTTGCTACATGAAAGGTTATTGTGTGTCCTTTATTCGGGGGCTTTGTCACACACAGCACCCCAGAGGCACGTCGAGAGGTTTGACCGTATTAGGCTCCTGACCAGGCATGAGCATCAGCCTTCCCTTTGTCTCTTCAAGGCTGGGATGCCTCACTATGCGTTTGCACAGCACACAGCCCAACGTGGCCTGGATCTCAGTTGGGACCTCTAGGCACTGCTGGAATACAGAAAAAAATAAGGGCTTGTCGGAATGGGGAAAATTGACCATATCTATCCTGATCTGGCTATGCCGGGATAACTTGCCATCAGGACACGCCATGCTGGAATAAAAGTGACTTTTATTCTGGAACGCTTACTCCACTTTCGAAGTCACTGCTAGTCAAGAACAGGGTGCCCATCTGAGGAGTTATGCTGGGATATCTATAGCTAAATAGTTCTTCCTCTATAACTATGCTGGTCAATTTCCTCCTGCAGAAAAACCCTTAGTTCCAAGAAGCAAGATTACCACTCCCACACAGATCAGTCACGCTCCTACTGCCTAATAAACCTTATTTATTACCAGCCTTGTTCCTTCAGTCTTCACCTTCCCCCTGCGTAATAAACTGCAGCCCAGCAAATCTTCCAGGAATACAATAAGCCCCATTGATGTAGGATAAGCCCTGCAGCTGCCTGCTAATTGCAATGTCCTGAGGTTATAACAAATCTTGGGACCACCAGACCCACCCCTTAGACCTCATTATTGCAAACCAACCTGCGCCACTGCAAGCTAAGCTGTGTGCCCACATGCCGGGCCCATCCTGCAGCTGCTGAACTCCATGAGAGCTGTGCATCAGACTTTGATGACGGCAGGATCCGGCCCCAAAGCATTTCCTGGCACTTGCCCGCTAGCACGAGATGGAGGCACTCCAGCCAAAGGTTCTCAGGTCCCCTGTGCCCTGGCGGCTCAGCTCCTCAGCAGGGAGCAGGTGTAATCCAGATTCGGCAGTGGGTGGGCAGCCCGCAGCTCACTAAGATCCAGCTTTGTTCAGGTTCAGAGATGAGATCAGGTAGAAGACTTGCGTCATGTGCTGAGCAACCTGACGACAGCCCAGACCCCTCCCACAACACTGTGACTCAAGTCAACCCCGAATTGCCAGCGCTCTGGAGGAGCAGAGTGGGCACCAAATCCCCTCTCCCCACCATGCCCCGCCCACAACCACTCGTAACACCACATGCACCCTGGGGGAGTTGTCACCAGGGGGGTTCAAACCTGGGGATCTAAAGCCATACCCTTCCATTGCTGGAGCTAGAAGACGAGCTCCGACAGCCCAGGCTGCAAGAGGCTCCTCAACCTGATACATGGCCCAGCCACTGACAGAGTACCACACGGCATGCGAGTAGTGAGACAGACACCTGTCCTTACCCTATCCTGCACTACATGGGGGCGCTTTGCCTAGCAGGGCTCGACATAGACCTGCCTGAATGCAGGCTCTGGGGAGGTCTTCTCTGCCCACCCTGCTCACCCCAGATATCTACAAGCGTTTGCTGGCATTCAAGTAGCTAGACAGGCCTCATTGGGCTGGGCCCAGGGGAGACAGCCCCCACCACATGGAGCTCACCATCTACACAGGCAAAAGACTGACACAGGCTGGGAGAAAGGAAGGGTCACTGTCCCCCTTTAAAAGGTGTGGAACAGAGGCCCAGAGAGGTTAAAGGTTTGTCTAGACTGGGCAGATGAGCCCTGTTTTTAACCACCCCATAGCACGCAGCGGTGTTTAAAATCCTGTGAGCTGGTTAACCCCAGGCATCGAACATGACTGTGTCTGGCAACTCTAGATGCTCAGTGGCATTTAAAACCACGTTCATTGAAAGCCCAGGCCCTATCCCAGTGCAGACGTGCCCCAAGGGCACACGGGCAGCCAGCGGCACAGCCAGAAGTCGCACCCAGATTCCAGAATCCATCCACTACCTCAGCACAAGACCATCCTCCCTTGATGGGAGCATGAACACCTGGGCGTGGTGCTGGCTACCAAGGAGGGTGAATGGGGAAGGACATTCTGTCCAGGTAGGCCATGAAGTCAGTGTCATAAGCATGGATCACGGCAGGGATCGAAAGCTGCTTTCCCTGCTCCTGATTTACAATGGAGCACTGCTCTGAAAAGAGACCCAAGAAGGTTCTGTGCGACCCTGTGTTCATTAGGTTGCACTGACTCCACAGTCCATGGGCTCAGGTTACAAGCTAGTTCTTCAGAACGTTTGCAAGCTGTTTTCTCGCTGTGTGTCTGCCTAGGTTCTCATGCTGCACCCCTGCCAGGCTCTCGTGGCTCCTGAACCCCAGGCCTGCAAACTCACTCTGCGACACAAGACCCAAGCTGGCTTCTTTCCATCTCACAAATGATCACCAGTAACAAAACTACGCAGCCCATATCCTGACCTCAGTGACAGCTGTGCTGCCCCCGTGACGCCCTCCGGGCTGCACAGGTGTCCCTGATTGGACTGCTGCCCAAGAATGCATCGAACCCAGCTCCCTCTCCTGTAGCTGAGCTGGCTCTGTAGGGCTCAGGATCACGGCTGATTTTTGTCACACACATTAGCAGACCGGAGTCTCATCACATGCAGCCCGCAAAGCTGTGGTCTAAGGAAGAGGTAGCGCCTCCTTTGGGAATGAAAATGCGGCTTCGATTTTTGAAAAACAAGTGACTGTGGGTTCAGGTGCCCAACCGGAGCCCCCTAAAGAGGCCAGATTTTCAGAGGGCAAGTGCTCAGCAGTGTCTGAAAATCAGGTGTCTCAAGCTGGGTCCCCAGAGACAGGGGAGTCCAAGCTCACAAGTCACAATGGCACGAAAGGGTGAGTGGGAGTCGACCTAGGGAAATCTCAGGCTTGTCCGTTTCCCATGCAGGCAGGTGCTGCCTGTGGGATCAGACTAACTGACCAATATTTCCCATTGGGTCTTCAGCTCCCCGTGAATTAGGTGACTACACAGGGCACCCTGGGTTGTAACATCTCTGCTAATGCAATGCCCACTCTCTACATACAACTCCTTTTACAAGCTCTACAATACACACAAAATTTGGCAAACTGAGGCCTTGCAGGGGAAAGACAGCATGTCCCAGAGGAGTGTCAATAAGGAAACTGACCCAACGGGAGGGGCACATCATCTAACTGGCCAGGCTACATAAGAAATCAATCAATGAAATCTTCTGAGCCCTGGCTGGTAGACAACAGACTTCACAAACGTTTGGCCAGTGCAGCAACCAAAGCAAAACATCCCAGCGAGTCAGGTGGGGACATAAAAGCCAGATTAACTGGCTCATGAGGGCTCCAAATAACAAGGAGCTTTTAACTGAGACTTTTCTACTTTTAGTTTAAAGAGCACTAAAGTGCAATTTTATCTTTTTTTTCCTGAAGCTAATTTGGGAGCAATTGTTAAGAAGAGACTCACAATGGGCCTCCCAGAGCAGGGAAATTGCAGGGCCCTGGAGTGCACGAGCATTTGGTAAATAATATGAAAGGCAGCAATGAGGAGGTGGGGCTGGGACACGGTTTTCAAGCCATCAGGGATCCATTCATTCTAGCCAGAGGCACCTGAACATGGCAGCTAGCATTGTCACTTAGCACAATGCCATTTCGTTTTCTAAAGCACCACCCGGACAAAAGCAGCGCAGCATGATGTTCACGAACTATTACAGGCCATAGAGGCAAAGAAAAAGAAATTATGTGGGTTACAAGTAGAATCTGTAGATGTAGCATGGCAGCAGGATGGGGGCAATCCAGGGGGCGGGTACGCAGTGGCCAGAGAGAATGATTAGTTGCAGGGATTGACAGAGACTCAGGAAAGGGGATTTGATGGTTCTGCAGCTGGAGGAAGGGTAGGAGTCAAGGTACCAGGGAGCAGAGCTAGGTCTTGTACAGGAGGTCACAAAAGGAGTGGGTCACATCAGAGAAGCAGGGAGGCTATTCTGGAAGGCAGAAGCAATCTGAAGGTGTGGGAGATGGGGTGGAGGGCAGAGAGAAGCCTGATGTTTATGGAGCACATGGGGCACAGGACCTGGAGGCTTCTAGAGAGAGCCAGGAATGGCTAGGAAGCCAGGGTAGGTCTGGTCTATTCCCCTCACAATCACCACAGGATCTGAGCACCTTTTAGTGTGCATTAAGTGACAGGACCAATGTCTTTGGCTCAGTCACTCTCTCACCCTCCCCCCACCGGGGGGGATTGGGCCCAGGAGGCGGGGGGGTGGGTGGGCTTGCTTTGGTGGGGATGAGAGGAGGGGGCAAAGTCACCAAAGTTTGGACAAACTGAAGTTGGGAGGGTTGAGGATGAGCAAAGTCCCTGGAGGATGGAAGTGCCAGCAGAACTGTCGGCTGGGGAACTACCACAGCGATCAGCCAGGCCTGCCTCCAGGGGAAACTGCATCTGTGTAACCAAGAGCAGCCTCGCTTCCCTAGGCCAGCCTGGTCAAATTTAGTCAGTGAGCATCATCCATCTAGGCCCACTCACCTAGGACTTGTCACCTAATACACCCCCACCAATCTGGGACCACCTCTCAGGTGCTGACTTGCAGACTGAAGTCTCTGACGCGTCCCTTGTCTACACAACAGAACCTTCCTCTTTTACACTAATGCCCAGCAGACCCCATGAACTTTGAACTTCACAAGCGTGTCACAGACCCAACAATAAATTAAAGAGAGCTGGGCCAGAACTGCTAAGTTCAGATCTGGATCAGAACCTCCCCCAGGGCTGAGCTGGGCTCATGGACCCAGGCTTTTAGCTCAAAAATAAAGCCAGGTTAATGTGACCTGGGATGAGCCTTGTTCGCTTGTTTTAGCTACAGCAGTTGAGTTTTGATTATTCACGATATTGCTTAGTGCTATCCTAGCAAACATACTGAAGAACTGTGAAGGGCTGACCCACTGGGAAAGGAGTGGGGGCAAAATGTTTCAATCACTATCATCATCTCAGGCATTGGCACCCTGACAGCAGGATTATCTGGCTATGTAGACTCCCTCTTCAGGACCTACGCTACCAGCACTCCCAGCTATCTTCGAGACACCACTGACTTCCTGAGGAAACTACAATCCATCGCTCATCTTCCAGAAAACACCATCCTAGCCACTATGGATGTAGAAACCCTCTACACCAACATTCCACACAAAGATGGACTACAAGCTGTCAGGAACAGGATCCCCGATAATGGCACGGCAAACCTGGTGGCTGAACTTTGTAACTTAGTGACAAAGCCAGGGCATTGGGTGGCTCTGGTCTCTGCCATGAGGGTAGACACGCCAAGTGATAAATGGGGGCTGGGAAATAGGCCACTCTGGGCTCTGCTCTTCCCCTCCTGTTAAGCCAACTAACCTCCCAGCACACGAGCAGGGAGGCTCTGGCTTGCAAAGCAGCTCACTGCCCGGAGCATGGTCAACTGGAGAAATGCAGGTGTGCAGCTCCCTTTTCTGGCTTCTCCTATTAAATGTCTGTTAATTAGCTACCCGCTCCAGCCCTGGGGGAGCGCTGGCAGCTACTAATTGGAGAGCACTTAATTGGGCCCCCCACCTCACCCCGAGGATTTCTGACAGCTAATTGGGTCACCTCTCCTCCTACAAGGCACAGACGTGGGGGCTGCAGCAGCTCTGCCAGGACCAGGCCACAATTGGTCAGGAATGGGCTCATTAAGCAGAGGAAATTTCTAGTCACTGCACTGCACTATTAGCTATTAGTAGCCAGACTCCCATTCCCCCCCAGTTCAGGAGGATGAGGCCCACTTCTTCCCCAGCCTCAGACCCTGCTTTGTCCTTCTTCCCCACAAATCCTGCCACGTGCTGCATCGTGCAGGGATCGGCAAAGGGCAAGCATGGAGCTCATGCCCTTTGATGCTTGAGAAAAATGGGCTGAAAGGGGATCTGCTTTGCTTGTTTTTTAAAAAAGGATCTTCTTGGGTTTTTACAATAAAAATTCCAGTCTTGTCTGCCCTGGAAGGCTCTGTGGCAGGGCTGGGCAAACTATGGCCCGCAGGCCAGATCCGGCCCCTCAGGACTTTGGATCTGGCACACGGGACTGCCACCCCCATGGCGCCGTGGGCCCCATGCCGCTCCTGGAAGCAGCTGGCACCGCATCCCTGTGGCCCCTAGGGGGGGGGGGGCAGAGGGCTCCGTGCGCTGCCCTCACCTGTGGGTTCCATACCCGAAGCTCCCATTGGCCGCGGTTCCCTGTTCCCGGCCAATGGGAGCTTCAGGTGTAGAAGCCACAGGTGAGGGCAGCACGCAGAGCCCTCTGCCCCTCCTCCCCCAGGGGCCCCAGGGACATGGTGCTGGCCGCCTTCCAGGATCTGCATGGCGCAGGGCTGGCAGGGAGCCTGCCTTAGTAGCGTGGCACCGCTGCCACCCTGGAGCTGCTCCAGGTAAGCAGCGCTGGGCCAGAGCCTGCACCCCAAACCCCTCCTGCACCCCAACCCCCTGCCCTGAGCCCGCCACCACACCCTGCCCCCCTCGCCCCTGACCTGATCTCCCTCCTGCACCCCTCGCCCCTGCCCTGAGCCCGCCGCCACACCCTGCACCCCTCGCCCCTGACCTGATCTCCCTCCTGCACCCCGAACCCCTGCCCTGAGCCCCTTCCCACACTCCGCATTCCCTCCTACAACCCAGCCCCCTGCCCTAAGCCCCATCCCGCACTCCGCATCCCTCCCACACCACAAACCCCTTCCCCTACATTCATGGCCCTGCATGCAATTTATCCACCCAGATGTGGCCCTCGGCCCAAAAAGTTTGCCTACCCCTGCTCTATGGTCCCAGCCGCACTGGCACCGATCAAAAAGTCTCCCATTGCCCTAGTGCAGCAGCTCCCATGGCAGGGACTGGAGACAGTGGTATCATCCCAATGTCAGCTAACCCTGGGTAGGAGCACACTGTGGTTATCACCTGGGCCCTGTCTCAACCAGGAGCAGAGCTGGAGGTGATTAGAGAGTCACAGATTGTCATAAATATAAAGGGAAGGGTAAACCCCTTTAAAATCCCTCCTGGCCAGAGGAAAAAATCCTCTCACCTGTAAAGGGTTAAGAAGCTAAAGGTAACATTGCTGGCACCTGACCAAAATGACCAATGAGGAGACAAGATACTTTCAAAAGCTGGGAGGAGGGAGAGAAACAAAGGGTCTGTGTCTGTCTCTATGCTTTTTTTTGCCGGGGATAGACCAGGAATGGAGTCTTAGAACCTTTAGTAAGTAATCTAGCTAGGTATGTGTTAGATTATGATTTCTTTAAATGGCTGAGAAAAGAATTGTGCTGAACAGAATGACTATTTCTGTCTGTGTGTCTTTTTTGTAACTTAAGGTTTTGCCTAGAGGGATTCTCTATGTTTTGAATCTAATTACCCTGTAAGGTATCTACCATCCTGATTTTACAGGGGTGATTCCTTTACTTCTATTTCTATTAAAAGTCTTCTTGTAAGAAAACTGAATACTTTTTCATTGTTCTCAGATCCAAGGGTTTGGGTCTGTGGTCACCTATGCAAATTGGTGAGGATTTTTACCAAACCTTTCCCAGGAAGTGGGGTGCAAGGGTTGGGAGGATTTTGGGGGGAAAGACGTGTCCAAACTACGTTTCCCAGTAAACCCAGTTAGAGTTTGGTGGTGGCAGTGGATATTCCAAGGACAAAGGATAAAATTAATTTGTATCTAGGGGAAGTTTTAACCTAAGCTGATAAAAGTAAGCTTAGGAGGTTTTCATGCAGGTCCCCACATCTGTACCCTAGAGTTCAGAGTGGGGGAGGAACCTTGTCACAGATAAAGCTAGGCTGAGTGATATGGGAGCTGAGCAGGGAAGGGACTGTCAGGCAGCCAGTGCAAAACTCTTCAGTTTGTCTATCTCAGCAACTATTGAACACTTTGGAGAAAGAAAGCTTCTGTTAAAGAGTCAAGACCCTTCATTTCAACTGTGAAGGCTCAGATCCAAAGGTCTGATAGCAAAAGCCAGACGATTCTTGATATTTCTAAAAGTAAAAAACAAAACAACCCCCACCCCAATTCTGGCAGGCCCTTTTTATTCAACATAAGGAAGCAGCAAAAGGGCACAGGTCACCTCGGCTATCTTTTGGAATGCACACCCCAAATTAAATGGTTATAATCTAGCTTGGGAATATTCTCTAGGGAAGTCAGAAAGCAGACAGACACATTCGTTTTAAAGCCAACTGTCTGTTATACAGCATCACCGACTCTCATGATGTTATCCTGCATCTCAGATATTTGCTATTTTTCTTAAAGCCCTAGCTCCTGGAGTCATGGAACGACAATGGAATCTCAGCTGTCATTAAAAAAGTAGCAAAGAGTCCTGTGGCACCTTATAGACTAACAGACGTATTGGAGCATGAGCTTTCGTGGATGAATACCCACTTCGTCGGATGCATGTAGTGGAAATTTCCAGAGGCAGGTGTAAATATGCAAGCAAGAATCAGGCTAGGGATAATGAGGTTAGTTCAATCAGGGAGGAAGAGGCCCTCTTCTAGCAGTTGAGGTGTGAACACCAAGGGAGGAGAAACTGCTTTTGTAGCTGTTGAGCCATTCACAGACTTTGTTTAATCCTGAGCTGATGGTGTCAAATTTGCAAATGAACTGAAGCTCAGCAGTTTCTCTTTGAAGTCTGGTCCTGAAGTTTTTTTGCTGCAGGATGGCTACCTTTAAATCTGCTCTTGTGTGTCCAGGGAGATTGAAGTGTTCTCCTACAGGTTTTTGTACATTGCCATTACTAATATCTGATTTGTGTCCATTTATCCTTTTACGTAGGGACTGTGCAGTTTGGCCGATGTACATAGCAGAGGTGCGCTGCTGGCACATGATGGCGTATATTACATTGGTGGACGTGCAGGTGAATGAACCAGTGATGGTGTGGCTGATCTGGTTAGGTCCTGTGATAGTGTCGCTGGTGTAGATATGTGGGCAGAGTTGGCATCGAGGTTTGTTGCATGGATTGGTTCCTGAGTTAGAGTTACTATGGTGCAGTGTGTAGTTGCTGGTGAGAATATGCTTCAGGTTGGCGGGCTGTCTGTGGGCGAGGACTGGCCTGCCTCCCAAGGCCTATGAAAGTGAGGGATTGTTGTCCAGGATGGGTTGTAGATCACTGATGATGCGTTGGAGAGGTTTTAGCTGAGGTTTTAGATAACACTGACAAACCTTCAGTTATCTAAAAAGGTTTTAGATAACACTGAACAGCACACTGATACACAGATACCCTCCCACCAACAGCACAAGAAGAAGAACTCCACATGGACTCCTCCTGAGGGTCAAAATGACAATCTGGCAAATACATAGGATACTTCCGCCGATGTGCACAGGGAGAAATTGTGGAAAAACAACATTGCTTGCCTCATAACCTAAGTCGTGCAGAACGCAATGCCATCCACAGCCTCAGAAACAACCCTGACATTATAATCAAAGAGGCTGATAAAGGAGGTGCTTTTGTCATCATGCTTTTTGGTCTGACTACCAAAAGAAGGCTGCCAGACAACTCTCCAATACCAAATTCTACAGGCCACTTTCCTCAGATCCCACTAAGGAATACACTAAGAAACTGCACCATCTACTCAGGACACTCCCTACACTAACACAGGAACAAATCAACATACCCTTATGTAAGCGGGGGAATAGTCCCGCTATTGTGGGGAACTTTTCTGGCTTCTGCACTACCCCGGTGAAGTGGGCTAGCGAAAGGATCTGAGTCCTCGCTCCCATTTCCTTTACCCAGTGGCCTCCCTGCCCTTGAGGACTCCCCTTCCACTCTCCTGTCTGGCAGAGTCCTTGTAACCCCAACAAGGCTGGGCCCAGGATTCCTGGGGGGCTCGACCCCCAACCCTGCTGTGGTCACCTAGGACAGGGGCTAGGGTGTCCCCACTCCGGGGTACTCTCTCTGCACTGGGCACTTCTCTGACCCACTGACCATTACATACAAGTTAAAGCAAATGCAAGTTATTTAATCAACAATTAATTTTAAAAAGAATAAGGAAAAATGGGAAAGGTTAAAGGAAACACATCGACCAGCTCTGTGGCAGAGAACATCACAAACAGTGTCTCTGCAATGTCAGGGCAGTTCACAGTCTGCTCCTTGTAAGTCCCAGGCCTTCTTCTCAGGCCCTGGCTGTGCTGTAGGGACGCTGTGGGTTAGACACTTGCTCTGGTGGTGGCCACACGCTCTCAGGCTCTAAGTGGTAGGACCCTTCTTCCCAGTGTCGCCCCCACCCTGTCGGGGTTACAATCCAAGCCTGGCCTGCTGAGGCGTCTCCCTGTGCTGGGCCTGCTGCTCAGGGTTCCCCTCGCTCTCCCCAGCTGCTCACCACACCCAGCTCCAGACTGCTCCAGCCCGGTCTCCCCAGCTGCACCACTCGGTCTCTGCACTGCTGCTGCTCTGCCTCCAGCTCCCTGGGCTGCTTCTTTGGCCCCTCTGCCTCTGGTTGCTGCAGCTCTGCTCCCAGGACAGGTCTGCTCTGCAGGCTGCTTCTGTGACTCTGCTCCCAGCACTGACCGGCTTCCTGAGCTGCTTTTCTGGCCCCTCTGGCTCTGGTTGCTGCAGCTCTGCTCCCAGGGCAAGTCCGCTCTCTCTGGGCTGTACCTCTGGCTTTGGGGCTGCAGCTCTGCTCCCAGGACACGGTCTGCTCTCTCTGGGTCTGGCACAGCTCTCCTCCCCAGCTCAGCTTGGGCCCCTGCTTTCTCCTTAGCTCGGCCCCACTCTGTCTGACCCAGGCAAACCCAGCTCTCACGGAGGACGGGACCTCCCTGGCCTCCTGACTCCCTGATTAGCCTGCTCGCCCTGTCATTCAGGCTGATGTGGAGCATTGGCCTCTCCCCATTGTTCCTGGGGGCTGTCAGTCTCAGGGTCCTGATTCCCCATTGACCCTTCCCCCTTTTTAGTACTGGGAGCTAGCAACTAAAACACTCCGACTGAATGTTAGTAAGGGGCAACAGTCCCCTTACACTTACAATAATCCCGGTCGGGGCTCTATCTACTACCCAAGATCCACAAACCCGGAAATCCTGGACGCCCCATCATCTCGGGCATTGGCACTCTCACTGAAGGACTGTCTGGATATGTGGACTCTCTACCCAGACCCTACGCCACCAGCACTCCCAGCTATCTCTGTGACACCACTGATTTCCTGAGAAAACTACAATGCATTGGTGATCTTCCAGAAAACACCATCCTAGCCACCATGGATGTAGAGGCTCTTTACACAAACCTCCCACACACAGATGGAATACAAGCTGTCAGGAACAATATCCCTGATGATGCCACAGCACAACAGGTTGCTGAGCTCTATGACTTTATCCTCACGCACAATTATTTCAAATTTGGTAACAATATATACCTTCAGACCAGTGGCAGCGCTATGGGCACCCACATGGCCCCACAATATGCCAACATTTTTATGGGTGACCTGGAACAACGCTTCCTCAGCTCTCATCCACTCACGCCCCTTCTCTGCCTGTGCTACACTGATGACATCTTCAACATCTGGACCCATGGGAAGGAAACCCTGGAAGAATTCCACCATGATTTCAATAGCTTCCACCCCTCCATCAACCTCAGCCTGGACCAATCTACACAGGAGAACCACTTCCTAGACACCATGGTGCAAATAAGTGACAGTCACGTTAACACTACCCTATACCGAAAACCCACCGACCGCTATGCCTACCTTCATGCCTCCAGCTTCCATCCCAGACACATCATACGATCCATTGTCTACAGCCAAGTGCTGAGGTACAACCGCATTTGCTCCAACCCCTCAGACAGAGACCAACACCTACAAGATCTTCACCGAGCATTCTCAAAACTATGATACCCAAACGAGGAAATAAGGAAACAGATCAACAGAGCCAGATGTGTACCCAGAAGCCTCCTGCTGCCAGACAAGCCCAAGAAAGAAACCAACAGAACTCCACTGGCCATCACATACAGTCCTCAGCTAAAACCTCTTCAACACACCATCAGTGATCTACAACCCATCCTGGACAATGATCCCTCACTTTCACAGGCCTTGGGAGACAGGCCAGTCCTCGCCCACAGACAGCCCGCCAACCTGAAGCATATTCTCACCAGCAACTACACACCACACCATAGTAACTCTAACTGGAGGGAGGGATAGCTCAGTGGTTTGAGCATTGGCCTGCTAAACCCAGGGTTCTCAGTTCAATCCTTGAGGGGGCCATTTAGGGATCCGGGGCAAAAATTGGGGGTTGGTCCTGCTTTGAGCAGGGACCTCCTGAGGTTCCTTCCAAGCCTGATATTCTATGATTAACTCAGGAACCAATCCATGCAACAAACCTCGATGCCAACTCTGTCCACATAGCTACATCAGCGACACCATCACAGGACCTAACCAGATCAGCCACAAGATCAGCCACACTATCACCGGTTCATTCACCTGCATGTCCACCAATATAATATGTGCCAGCAATGCCCCTCTGCTATGTACATCAGCCAAACTGCACAGTCCCTACGTAAAAGGATAAATGGACACAAATCAGATATTAGGAATGGCAATATACAAAAACCTGTAGGAGAACACTTCAACCTCCCTGGACACACAAGTGCAGATTTAAAGGTAGCCATCCTGCAGCAAAAAAACTTCAGGACCAGACTTCAAAGAGAAACTGCTGAAAACTAGACAAGCCATTTACAACACACACTTTGCTTCTCTACAAAAGAAAAAGGACACTAAACTTTCTAAACTACTACATGCCACAAGGGACCACAGCAATGGTTCCCTCAACCCACCCAGCAATATTGTTAACCTATCCAACTATACTCTTAGGACAGCTGCTTCTGCTGGGCTATCTCGGGGCCTCTCCTTCTGCCCCTCCACCCCCACGAACATGATACAGTTCTGTGGTGACCTAGAATCCTATTTTCGACGTCTCCGACTCAAGGAATATTTCCAACACACCTCTGAACAACATACTAATCCACAGAGACCTCCCTACCAACACTACAAAAAGAAGGATTCTAGGTGGACTCCTCCTGAAGGTCGAGACAGCAGACTGGACTTCTACACAGAGTGCTTCCGCTGACGTGCATGGGCTGAAATTGTGGAAAAGCAGCATCACTTGCCCCACAACCTCAGCCGTGCAGAACACAATGCCATCCACAGCCTCAGAAACAACTCTGACATCAAAATCAAAAAGGCTGACAAAGGAGTTGCTGTTGTCATCATGAATAGGTCGGAATATGAACAACAGGCTGCTCGGCAGCTATCCAACACCACTTTCTACAAGCCATTACCCTCTGATCCCACTGAGAGTTACCAAAAGAAACTACAGCATTTGCTCAAGAAACTCCCTGAAAAAGCACAAGATCAAATCCGCACAGACACACCCCTGGAACCCCGACCTGGGATATTCTATCTGCTACCCAAGATCCATAAACCTGGAAATCCTGGGCGCCCCATCATCTCAGGCATTGGCACCCTGACAGCAGGATTGTCTGGCTATGTAGACTCCCTCTTCAGGACCTACGCTACCAGCACTCCCAGCTACCTTTGAGACACCACTGACTTCCTGAGGAAACTACAATCCATCGGTGATCTTCCTGATAACACCATCCTGGCCACTATGGATGTAGAAGCCCTCTACACCAACATTCCACACAAAGATGGACTACAAGCCATCAAGAACACTATCCCCGATTTAATGTCACGGCTAACCTGGTGGCTGAACTTTGTGACTTTGTCCTTACCCATAACTATTTTACATTTGGGGACAATGTATACCTTCAAATCAGCGGCACTGCTATGGGTACCCACATGGCCCCACAGTATGCCAACATTTTTATGGTTGACTTAGAACAATGCTTCCTCAGCTCTCGTCCCCTAACGCCCCTACTCTACTTGCGCTATATTGATGACATCTTCATCATCTGGACCCATGAAAAAGAAGCCCTTGAGGAATTCCACCATGATTTCAACAATTTCCATCCCACCATCAACCTCAGCCTGGTCCAGTCCATACAAGAGATCCACTTCCTGGACACTACAGTGCTAATAAATGATGGTCACATAAACAGCACCCTAGACCGGAAACCTACTGACCGCTATTCCTACCTACATGCCTCCAGCTTTCACCCTGACCACACCACACGATCCATTGTCTACAGCCAAGCTCTGCGATACAACCGCATTTGCTCCAACCCCTCAGACAGAGACAAACACCTATAGGATCTCTATCAAGCATTCTTACAACTACAGTACCCACCTGCGGAAGTGAAGAAACAGATTGATAGAGCCAGAAGAGTTCCCAGAAGTCACCTACTACAGGACAGGCCTAATAAAGAAAATAACAGAACGCCACTAGCCGTCACCTTCAGCCCCCAACTAAAACCCCTCCAACGCATTATCAAGGATCTACAACCTATCCTGAAGGACGACCCCACACTCTCACAAATCTTGGGAGACAGGCCAGTCCTTGCCTACAGACAGCCCCCTAACCTGAAGCGAATACTCACCAGCAACCACATACCACACAACAGAACCATTAACCCAGGAACCTATCCTTGCAACAAAGCCCATTGCCAACTGTGCCCACATATCTATTCAGGGGACACCATCACAGGGCCTAATAACATCAGCCACAGTATCAGAGGCTCGTTCACCTGCACATCTACCAATGTGATATATGCCATCATGTGCCAGCAATGCCCCTCTGCCATGTACATTGGTCAAACTGGACAGTCTCTACGTAAAAGAATAAATGGACACAAATCAGATGTCAAGAATTATAACATTCATAAACCAGTCGGAGAACACTTCAATCTCTCTGGTCACTCGATTTCTGATCTCAAAGTGACTATCCTTCAACAAAAAAACTTCGAAAACAGACTCCAACGAGAGACTGCTGAATTGGAATTAATTTGCAAATTGGATACAATTAACTTAGGTTACTTTTTATAATGACTCAACCATTCCCAGTCTCTATTCAAGCCTATTTCCCCTTGTTTATTCCTTTCCCCCCCCCCCTCCACTGTTCCTCAGACATTCTTGTTAAACCCTGGATTTGTGCTGGAAATGGCCCACCTTGATTATCATACACATTGTAAGGAGAGTGATCACTTTAGATAAGCTATTACCAGCAGGAGAGTGGGGTGGGGAGAGAGAAAACCTTTTGTAGTGATAAACACCCATTTTTTCATGGTCTGTGTGTATAAAAACATCTTCTGTATTTTCCACAGTATGCATCCGATGAAGTGAGCTGTAGCTCACGAAAGCTTATGCTCAAATAAATTGGTTAGTCTCTAAGGTACCACAAATACTCCTTTTCTTTTTGCGAATACAGACTAACACGGCTGTTACTCTGAAACCTGCTGAGCTCCAGTTCATTTGCAAATTTGACACCATCAGCTCAGGATTAAACAAAGTCTGTGAATGGCTCGCCAGCTACAAAAGCAGTTTCTCCTCCCTTGGTGTTCACACCTCAACTGCTAGAAGAGGGCCTCTTCCTCTCTGATTGAACTAACCTCGTTATCCCTAGCCTGATTCTTGCTTGCATATTTACACCTGCCTCTGGAAATTTCCACTACATGCATCCAACGAAGTGGGTATTCATCCACAAAAGCTCATGCTCCAATACATCTGTTAGTCTATAAGGTGCCACAGGACTCTTTGCCACTTTTACAGATCCAGACTAACACGGCTACCCCTCTGATATTAAAAAAGTAAGTGCCCAGCCCCCCCAGCACAGAAAAGCTTGAAAACGTCACCTGAGTGCAGCCTAAAGGCTGACATACCAGCCAGCGAAGAATCAGAGTTGTTAGTTTATTAAGAATCTCCAGAGTTTTGAAGTTGGCCATGCTGCCTTGAGAACTTTAACAAAGGTTCTTGTCATAGAGCATGCTCCGGGATGGGAGGCAGCGCCCCCCCCAGTGCTCTGCCTGCTGGCCTTCCTTGTTGGGATGGGTCTTGGCATCTCAAAGCCCCATCACCGGTGCCCGCGTGCAGCTGGCCTGAGTAGCACAGCGATGGGCCTCCTGACCAAGCTGTCTCTGCTCCTCTAGGGGCCTCTGCACCAGCCTTCCTGTAACTTGAGAGGTTCCACATGTAGTTCTCACCTGCCCTTTTCTGCCTCCCTATCTGTTCTCAGTCAGCCCATTTATATGGCCCAGGTGCTCTCTTAACCCCAATAGGGAGGCAGCTGGCCACTCACAGTTGCACTGGGCCCGTCACCCAGTGACAGCTCTATTTTGGTGGGACCTACATAAAAACCCTCTCCTGGCCCCTTGCTCCCCCTCTGTTCTATGCTGCAGTGGGGAACTAAAATCCACCCTTCTCCAGAGCACATGACGGCTGCCATCACCAACAATGTTCATGCACAAGGAAGCAAACAATGGCCCTGCTCTGGCAGCCTCTCCAGGCCCTGAATTCTCAGGCGCTCAGTGGAAGCTCCCAGACACGGCACCTGCAGGGCCAGATCCCATAGGCATGATGGTGAGCAGCATTTCAGCCACTATACAGGCCTCGCACTAGTGGCTGGGGCACATTAGTGCTGCTCCTTGGCTCTGGCCCTCCCGTGATGCCCAGAAAGCCCATGGGAGAAGACAGCAGAAAGAGCTAGCTCCCCGCGAAGGAAACGACAGCCTTTTCCAGGCTCCGTTCCTCTGGCCACTGTGCAGTGGAGATAGCGAACGTCAGAGCCCTGCCTTTTAAAAGTGTCATGAGTTTGTGCGTGCATAGTACTGTCCTCTACTGGACTGAATCAGAACTGCCCGACTGTATGTCATAGACCCTCTGCTCCTGCTAAGAGGTAATAATCCTTAGCTCTCATACGGCACTGCCCATCAGGAGGTCTGAATGCACTTTACAACACAGGGCAGCATCACGACACCTATCTTACAGATGGTGAAAGTGAGGCACAGGAAAGTGATCTGACTTGCCCAAGGTCATCCAGTAGGCCAGTGGTAGAGCTGGGAAGTGCGGGGAACTCTTACATCTCAGTCCAGTGCTCCATCCACTAGCCCCCATTGGCTCCCCCTTTAGCAGAGCTCCCCCCCCGTGCCCAACTGTACAATGCTTTATGGTGGGGAGGGGGAGGGAGAGGGGATTCTTCCTTGCTGACCCTGCGCCTGATCAGCCCCTGACACACGAGCTCTGGTCACCTCATCTTAGCCATAGAGGAAACTGGAACAGTTTCAGGCAGGAGCCCAGGCCCACCTGACAGGCAAAACCCCACTGGGGTCCCAGCCCCAGCAGGCTCCTGGGGTGGAGCCGGGTAATGCATGCTCTGAGGAGCTCTACCCAGGGGTGGCAGCAGTGATAAACTGTCCTGGCTGTTCCAGATCAGCCTGGCAGCAGAGGAGCAAAGGGAATGTGCTAAAGCAGTACAGCAGCCACAACCTGCCCCATGACGGACCCCACCCTGGGGGGCCATGAGCCTGGCATGCCGCTGGGCTGAATGCAGGAGGGTTGCAAATGAATGCATTCAGGGGCTGGGAGGGCAGGCGAGACTGTCCTCACCCCTCAAGGGAGAGTACAGAATCTGGGGCATGGAACAGAGTAGCTGAGATGCAGCATTCAGAGGAATTCCACAGGAGAGAACGCGGAGTCCCTATGACTAAGGAAGGGAACAAAACAAAAACCCCGTTGCACATGTTTCCCCCAAGCTAATGTAATCAACCCCACCTGGGCCGACACCGGGGTTTGAACTATGAAACTTAGGCACTAAGAGCACAATCCGCTGCTGCTTGAGCAAAAGGCCCAAGCCACCGAGCTAGCACCTGCAGCTGACTCGTTAACCTCTTATGTGCACCAGCCACTAGAGGGCGACAAAGGCTCCTGTGCTAAGGCAGATGACACAAATATCATTGACATGGCTGACATGCTAGCCAGAGCAATTTGCCTTGATAAGGGTCTCTAGGAAGGCAGGAGCTGCCACGGCAGAACTGCTCAGTGAGCTGATGCAGCGTCCTCAACCTGGCATAGCCAGCGCCAAGCACTGGGAGGTGTCAAACTCCCTTGATACACTGGATTGTTTATTTGTATCTCATGGGAGGAAATTTCTTCCTGCTCGTGCCCTGTAGCAAGGAAAGTCCTTGTGTTCTAGGGGTGTCCTGCAGGCACTGAGCGGTTCTCCCCATATCTGTGCCTAATCCTTCTCTAGAAACAAGGTGGGCGAGGGAATATCTAGGAGTGGACCAACTTCTCTTGGTGAAATAGACAAGCTTTCAAGCTACTCTCTCACCAAGAGAGGCTGGTCCCACAACAGATATTACCTCATCCTCCTTGTCTCTCTACTATCTGGGACCAACACAGCTACAACAGCACTGCAAACAACAATGGAAGATAATCCTTTTATGATATATCAGCAGTTTGACTCAGTATCACCTTGTAGCGGGGAGTTCTGCAGGCTAACGAGGCTGAAGGTATTAAATGGACGTCTCCAAAGAACCCTTCCAAGGCAGTGACTAAGGGTCAAGCAAAATATTCAAGGCCAAACTGAAGCACAAACAACTGCTCAATGCCCCATGTTTGGGGAGAAGCCTGAGGTGAGCCTGGGAGGCAGCTCCTGCCTGACGTACCCTTCCAGCAGGTGTGTGGTTAGCAAATCCCTTCTCCCAGCATGGGCACACACAACTTCCTGTACAGGATTCCAGCCAGTGTCGTCCAACCGGTACTTCCTGTACTAAGAAGTACTATTCCTAGAAGTACCACTAGAGGCCCCCCCTTGTCCCCTCCAGACATTCTGAGCTACATTACAGACCAACAGCATGCCCAGAGCCCTCCTGATACACCTCTCTGCCAGCACCCTAGCTGAGATCTTCCTTTGCACAAGCAGCAACCACTGCTCAAGATCAGATGACCCAGCAACAACCCAGCCCTCTGCCTTCCCAGCCCCACATACAACCCCAGCCCACCACTCAGTTCCAGGCGCTATTCCAAGTCCTCCTGCTGCCTTATTGACCAGGGAATGACAACTATTCTCCTCCCCCGACCCCTCCCTTCCCCATTCTGTGAGCTCCAAAGTCCTTTCCGCTCGCCCGCCCATGATCCTACCAGCTGCCCTTTCCGATGCAGCTTGTCCTTGGGCTGCCACAGGAAAGCACTGTACCGGCTGCAGCACTGATCACCAGGAACTTGGTGAGCTATGGAGAGCAACCCCTGCAGGAGCGGAGTGGGGAGCAGTGACCTAAGGCAGTGGGGAAGGAAGCTGGTAGCTGAGGCCCTTCATCAGGCCTGGCAGCTGGTGAGCATCATCTTGGAGAGTGTGACAGATTAGCTTTCAAGCAGCAATATGCTGGATGGCTCCACCTGAGCTAATGCTTATTAAGGCCGGGCAGGCAGCCAGAGGGATGCTGCCGGCCAGGCAGGCAGTATCCATTCCACGCCACTTCAGACACACAGGGCTTTTACTGATGCTGCTGGCTCCCACTCCCCTGATCACAAGGAGTCAGGCCCCTGCTAGCAAGGGAAAGCCAAAGGGAAGTCCTTGCTTCCCCCCAAGCCTCTGCTTCAGCAGCCCTGGCAGAAGGACAGTGAACAGATATAAAGGACCCCATTGGCCAGGTCAATGCAGCCCTTTGATATCGTCTAGGTTCTGGTCTTTCATGCTCATCTATGTCACTTTCAGCTCTCCACCACTCCCAGAAGGGGCTTCAGTCCACTGCCTGCCCCTGGATAGCGGTGAGGCTGCTCGAATGGGCGACTAAGGAAGGAGTTAAGGAAAGATCTCTGCTTTCTATTAGAGCCTTTAACTTGTGGGCAAGCAGATTAGAGCAGGTTTCTCTCAGCGGCTTGCTCCATGTTTCCTGACTTGGGCTGCCAAGCACCAGATGGAAGCAGGTAGAAAGACATTAGCAGTGAGAGAAAGCAAATGTGTGCTGCCCACACACCGGGACCTGAATTCTCAGCCACCACTGTCAGCTCCGTGGGTCGTTTTCCATCCTACTCATATCCTGCCAGGGCTGGAGCTATTGATTTCATTATTCACAAATACACCACAAAGGAGGCAGGTGTTCACTCTACACCATCCCTGCTGATCTGGGACTCCTGGGAGGTTCAGAAACAGGCCAGGACTACACTACAGGGCTTAGCAGTGTCAGACAGCGATGTGAAGAGGTGTGATCTGACTGACAGGGGTGTGCCACACCACCCTTAGTGCAGACACAGTTACACTGGCAAAGCTGTGCTTTCACCGGTGAAGCTTGTTTCACCCAGGGGACCGGAATAAGCTATGTCAGTATAAGCCACACCAAAAATGCTTTGCCAGCGTAGTACACCAGTACAGCTACACTCGTAAAGCCTAGCTAGTGCAGACCTGGGTACAGACATGACACAAGCTGGGTTACAACTAGCAGAGCAGTGGTGACACTACAAGCCACAGGAACATGTGAGAATCCGGCCGGAGGATGAGCCCAGTTTGGAGGCAGTTGGGCTTTCAGAAGAGCTGGGAACTGACACGGTGCTGATGCTAAATGGCACTTCTTTACCTGCTTTACACACGTGTGCACACGCACAGACACATGTACATTCACACACACACACACACCCCATCACATTCACACTCCTGTGCACACTTTCGCACATGCACAGTCACACCTGTGCATACTCATACACACACACATTTACAGGCTCACATACTCACACCCACCCGCATGCACACACTTGTCTTCTTTTCAGTGCTGGTGCCAGACTGACAGCCTTGGAGGCTGGTGTCCTCCCCATGACTAGAGAACCAGGGATAGCTGGGGCAACAGCAGTGCAAGCTTCCCCCAGGCTGCCCCAATGGACTCATGCTGTGAGCCGTGAAATGTAATGGGCATGTGCCAGCGGACAATATGCTGGCAGCATACCACCCCCAGGAGAATAGAGACGGCACACGCCACCCCCTGGGGCATAGAGTCTGCTGTGATAAAGGGCTCACAAATCTACCTAGGCAGACAGACAACACTGCACACAAAAGTACCTAGGCAGGCAGGCAGATGAGAAGTTTCCCTGTGGGTAAAGAGAGCGCATTTAAGGAGTCTGGGTAGCACCATGGCCTGGAGTCGCAGCAAAGTCCCAGGCCCTTCTGGTGGGTGAGCTGAAGACCTGAGCGCTCAGCCTCCAGGCTTGTCTGCACACAGAGCTGCACTGGTTCTCCTCAAGGGGTGATTTCAAACCGATTGAGTTAAATTGACTCCAAAGACCATGTGGACATTCACGTTGGTTTAAACCAGGCTTATTCCAGGTGAGGTTAAGTCAATTAGGAACAGGTTTAAGCTAAACCAGAACAAGAGCACTCACAAAGGGACTGGCACCAGTTTAAGTAAACTGGTTTAATACACCAGGTCACATGTGCGTGTAGACGAGGCCTCTGACTCTCCGCAGTGGTACAGCATCTCTATTCCTCAAGACAGAGACCCTGGGGGAGAGAAAGCTGCTTGAGGATTTGCGTTAAAGGCCTCGTTGGTTCCCAACTCCTACCCAACCTGCGATTAGACTGATGCTCCCCGTATTCACCTAAGTGCTAGATCAGTGGTTCCCAAACTTGTTCCGCCGCTTGTGCAGTGAAAGCCCCGGCAGGCCGGGCCGGTTTGTTTACCTGCCGCGTCTGCAGGTTCGGCCGATCGTGGCTCCCAGTGGCCATGGTTCGCTGTTCCAGGCCAATGGGAGCTGCTGGAAGCGGCGGGGGCCGAGGGACGTACTGGCTGCCACTTCCAGCAGCTGCCACTGGCCTGGAGCAGCGAACCGCGGCCACTTGGGAGCCGTGATTGGCCGAACCTGTGGACGCGGCAGGTAAACAAACCGGCCCGACCCACCGGGGCTTTCCCTGCACAAGCGGCAGAACAAATTTGGGAACCACTGCACTAGATCTTGGAGCAACTGCCTTTCCTAGCTTTGTGGGCAGTTGTTCCTAGTGCTAAATGCTGTGACTAAAGGTGAGATCTGGATCGGTTTCCTCCTTACCCAATAAAATTTAATGAAGATTACAATAGGTTGCTTTTCTGCTTGTTTTCTCCTTAGAAATTCAGGTCTTGTCTGACCTATTTTTGCTAGTGAACTCAAGGGTCAATGGGAGAACTCACAGAGTGGTGACAAAACTGATTAGTTGACGGGGAAGTCATTCTTATGTTTTATTCACCCTGTTTATATTTATTAATACAAATTTAACTCAAACACCCTACAACAGTTGAGACAAAAGCTCTCTTTGTGAAAGGTTCAACGGCTCTCCCCTTTCCCCTGAGGGGTAGGGGGTGGTGCTCAGTTTTCTCCTGTCCTCCCCAGCTCAGCCATGCTGGAGAGAGCCAATCCATGTGGTCTGCAGGATGCCACTGGGAACTGAGTCCTCTGCTCTCATGGTCCAGACCCAGACTTCCCTAGGGTGGGCTTTTGGGAGTGTCTGCTGGGAGAGTCCTGGCTTGGGCCCATTTCTGCCTCTGAGCAAGACTGCTCCTCTGCTCCCACCGCACCTGGCCTCCTCTTTCCAGAAGGGCAGAGAGAGATCCCACCTTCTGCACTGGGTGCTCCCATGAGACTGCCACAAAGACGGGATATGATTAAACAAACCAGATCAAAGGAACCTTTCCTTTTAAACACCTTTCCCTCCCCTTCCCAATTTCAAGCTCTGTGCATGCACTGGAGAGGCAGCAAAGAGCACAGCTACCCACAGACACGTGCGATTTCTTCCTTAGCCTCCTTTCCCGATTAAGAACCTGCCATGCTGCATTGTGCTTTGGGCTGGTCGGGGAGGGATTAGATCTGTCACACTGACACCTGTCCACTGGAAAATGGATTGACCCTTAATGACACTGTAACCCACTTACCACCCTGTTCATCCAGGTACTATGGCACTTCTTTCCACTCATGCACAACCCCAGGGCTCTGAGCCCCTTCCTCTCGATAATCCCACCCTCCCCAAGAGAGTGCTGGCACTCCTCAGACACTGCATTGGAGTCTTTAAATCAAACCTTGGTGTCTTTCTAAAAGCTCTGCTCCAGCTCGAACCCCTTTCAGAGCAGCTGTGCGGACGGTCAGGCTAGGTGTCAAATGGCCCATAATATTTCTGACTCTATTAGAGCTGCTCCACACTCAGGATTTCCTTTGCCCAGGAAACGCCAGAATTTCCAAATTTGCCTCCAGCCCAAATCCCAGCAAAAAGTCAAAATCGCAAAATTTCTCAGGAAAGGAATTCCAGAAATGACGTGATGGCCCCATTTCATTTCAGTGGGGTTGATGCGCCTCGTCTCCACTTTATCATCTGGGCCATAACACGGGCATGTTCACACACAGAGCTTCGACCTTATCCAAACCAAACAGGGCAACAATTTTGCCACCGAAATGTAGCTGAAATCGACCCCATCCCGCAAAAACGGTTCGATTTTGTGCAATAAGCATTTTCCGACATAAACTCTTCCATCGGGAAATTTCCACCAGCTGTGGCATTGAGGCAGTGATTGGAGTCTGCATGGCCAGAGCCCTGGCGAGGGACACCAACACCTGCCAGGGATGGCCACGGTCTACTTGTTCCTGCCCCAGCCTAGAAGAGAACATACCTTAATTCCCAGTTGGGGGGATGAGTGAGGCCAGGTTAACTCCCAGGGCAGGGGCAGTGAGGGCACAAGTGGGGCGGGGTTAATTCCTCCCTGCAGTGCCAGTTTACAATGGGACCAGCGGCTCCATGGAGCCAGGCCCATGCTTAGAAGGGGCCCCGGCCTGCTCCGCTTGCACTGCGTCCTGAGAGCCCGCCAGCCTGCTGGCTCCCTGCCGCCCATCACTTGCTCCTCAGACTGAGGGCTCCTCTCCGCCCCCTGACCCCACCCCCCTGCTCCTCTCAGCCCCCTGGCTGGACCCCCATGCACCTCCAGCTCTGGGCAGTCTCTGCTTCCCACCCCCTGTGGGGCCCCGCCTGTCTCCCTAGAACTGAGCTGCATGGGACTGGTGCAGAAGTCTGGCCAGTCTCAGCCAGGTATGGGGAGAGGGTGACAGTGTGGGGGGCTTGCCTGGGCTCCTGCAGGAAAGTGCATCTTGAGAGAGCCCAGCCGGGGCAGGCCCTGGCCTGGCTGATCGCTCCCCTCCCGCGGGGCTGGAGCAATTCCCGGCCCCGGGACCAGCTCTGGCTGTGCTGCTAGCTCAGCCCAGCAGACACAGTCGCCTCCCAGCAGGGCCAGTGAGTGCGGCTGGGAGGCAGGGGGTGGGGAGTGGGTCTCTGGGAGGTTTAGGGTGACCAGATGTCCTGAGTTTATAGGCACAGTCCCGATTTTTGGGTCTTTTTCTTATATAGGCTCCTATTACCCCCCACCCCCGTCCCGATTTTTCACACTTGCTGTCTGGTCACCCTAGGGAGGTTCCGGGGTGGTGCTGGGCTGTGAGGCTGCAGGGAAGATGTGTGTGTTGGGGCACTAGGGAGTGGGGGTTCTGTGGGGGGTGCTGGGCAGTTGTGGTGGGGCTGTGGGCATGGGGGCGCTGGGCAAAGGTGGTGTTGTGCTGGGTGCTGTCTATTTGTGAGGGGGGGTGCTGGGCATAGTAGGTCCAGGGGGGCTGGCCATAGGGAATCAGGGGGTGTTCTGGTGTTGGGCGGGGGGGGTGTGGCGCAGCATGGGCCTACCCCCGAGGGGAAGGGGCCTGCTGGCAGCACAGGACTGGGAGGCCACTTGCAATTGCCAGTTGTCTTGCAATTGCCAGTTTGTAAATAGTGCCCTCGCACTGGGCTGGGCAGAGCGGGGCCACCCCTGTCATGCCATGCCCCAGTGCCCCTGGCTGGCCCCTCGCTCTGGGGACTGACCTCCCCATGCCATGCTCCATTGCCTCCATGGGGGCCCACAAATATGTTTGGCACCAGGCCCATAACAGGTTGATCCGGCCCTGCCTCCCTGTGCTTCCCTCCCACTCTGAGCTGCAAGCACTCAGCCACAAGAGCTGTGAATGCACCAGCCCAGTAAAGCCAGCAGGGCCCCATGAGGAATCGGAGTCTCAGACGTCCCAGGTAAGGGGCAGGTGAGTTGAGTTCTGGCAGTCTCCCTCCAGCCCATCAGCAGAGCTTAACACTTGCTGATCGCCCGTGGGAACCCCCTCACCCGGCCCAGGCAGGGTCTGTGGGGTGGCCCCCCTCAGCCGTCCCTAGGCCAGCATGACTCCCTGGCCTCAGAACAAGGGATGTGTCATGTGCAGTGGCATTGCCACCCTCACCAGCAAGCGCTGCTGCCACCAGCACTGCTTTCCCCCCGCCCCGAGCTCCATTAGCCTGGTGAGGAGCAGGGCAGGGGCAAGGCTGCCACTCCTGACACTGCTGCAAAGCCCAGATCTCCTCTGCTTGGGGGTGACAACACCACCTACTCCGACCGCCCAATTAGCAGGGCCGGCCTGAAGGAAAGGGCCGACGCCCCCTGCGGATGTGGCACCGAAGGCAAGGGGGGGCCGTGACCATGGGGTAGGGGCTCAGTGGCGCGTCTGCTTTACAAGACCGGTGCAGGCACCAGATAAATTAAGGCAGCTCATCAAGGGAGCAAATGCAGAGAGAGTGTCGTGAACGTCTCCGCAGGGCCACCTGCCAGAGACAGATACACCAAATGGGCATCCCCCTGCCAGCCCACCTGTGCCAGCAGCAGAACATTCTGTCTTCAGCCCCTGGCATGGCTGGTGCCCACGCTCCCTGAGGGTGGTGCTTAGTTTTCTCCTGTCCTCCCCCGCTCAGCCATGCCGGAGAGAGCCAATCCATGTGGTCTGCAGGATGCCACTGGGAACTGAGTCCTCTGCTCACATGGTCCAGACCCAGACTTCCCTAGGGTGGGCTTTTGGGAGTGTCTCCTGGGAGAGTCCTGGCTTGGGCCCATTTCTGCCTCTGAGCAAGACTGCTCCTCTGCTCCCACCGCACCTGGCCTCCTCTTCTGCTCTCCAGAAAGACAAATGGCTGGAAAGGTCCCACACAGGCTCCACGGGGCATCCGCCGCCCCAAGCCCCTCCCAGCTCCTTCGGGACAGGAAGGCGTTTAGCTTTCCAATTCGTTATCCCCAATTTACAATGGGGAATGGAGAGGGGAAGTGACTTGTCCAAAGCTGAGCACACTGAGTCATTATCAGAGCTCAGGAGTTCTGCTTCTCAGGCCCCTGCTCTAACCACTAGAACACATTCCCTCCCTCAGCAGAGCTGTTTCTTGTCAGAGGAGTCTTTACAGCTTGGAATTGACAAAAGGGTGAGCTCAGGTTACTAACAAGCATCTTCCTCTGCCTGGGTCTCAGCTGGCGAGCTCTCCACACCGCCAGACGCCAGCCCCTGTGCTCTCACGGCGAGGAAAGCGTCACTCTAGGCAGGGTGCCTTGTGCACAGCCAGCCATCCAGCTCCGACACACCAGCCCATTTCTGCTCAATAAGTGCCAGGGGAGGGCTAGACACGCTCCATGCACTCAGCCTGGCTTGAGGTCTCCAATTCAGTGTTACACGGTGTTGCTTTCATTCACTTCTCACGCTCCTCCGGTTTGGCGAGGGTTGCACCAGGAACAGAAGCACCAAAACTCCCTGATCTCACAGTGCTCATCACAGCAGGGACTGGAAGTCTCAGGAGAGACTGTTTTCAGATCCCAGCTCAGAAAACCCAAGAGCCTTTAGATTTAGCATCCAAGCTTTTAGCTGCTCCTCTGAACTGAACCTCAAACTCTTTGCGGTTCATCCTTCACTGCTAATTAGCAACAATATCTGCCTTTGCAACAGAACCATGGAATTTATAGAGGGAAGAGGTAGATAATGACAATTTTATAGATGGGGAAACTGAAGCATGATTTACACAACTTCACACAGCAAGTCAGTGACGGGGTAGAACCCAGGAATCCTGAATCCCTGTCACCTGCTCCAACCACTAGACAACACTTCTGTCCAGAGCTGGGACTAGAACCCAGGTCACCTTGACTCCTTTGACTCCTCCATGCTCTAACCACAGCAGAAGGCCTCCTTGATCTAATTTCTACTTCCTCTTGCTGATGCAGGATTGCTCCCTGCAGTCACTAGCCTGATAGCCTTCTGGCCCATCCCTCCAGCTCAGACCCATGCTGTGATGGCACCGTCATTCCAGCTGCCACAAAGGGGTTATACAGAAATGCCCCGGGCATAGGGAGAGTCCTGAGGGGAGAAGAGCCATCGCCACCTCCCACAGGAGCCCATGGTGCAGGGAGCATGTCACGGGAAAGAGGGGATGGTTGCGGCTTTCCTGGAACTCCAGCTGCTGGGGCTGTCAACAGCCATCACACTGCACTAACCCATGCTAGGGCTCAAACCAGCCCCCAGGAGCAGCACACAGGTGAGGTGCAAAGGCCCCCACTCCCTTAGGGATAGTGAATACGGGCCCAAGACCTCACAGTGGGCTCAGGGAGCAGGAGAAAGCAGCTACCAGAGGGCAAAGCGCTGCTGCCTAGTGAAAAACAGGTATGTTCGATCCCAAGGAGAGCCACAGGCTGCTCTCCTTGCTGGGACCCTTCCAGCCCCCAGCCACAGCCATAGCTTGACTTGGGCAAAGGCCAGGCCATCCCTGCTCTGCATCACTGTGGAATGCCATCTGCAGCTCCCAGAACGCAGCAGTGTCCTCCCATTAATACACCTGGAGCCACAGGGCCCAGCATGCAATGCTTCACCTGCTGGTGTGCAGCAATGCATGCTGGGATCTGCAGACGGCCCAGTCCATAGCTGCGATCAACAAGTGGCCAACGTGGCCCTTGAGCAGGCCTGGGGCAGATGCCCCTGAGTTACCCGCACACTCTGCTGATTCTCTCGGGCTTCTGGCAGGTGACTCTTTCTCTCCCTGCATAAGGATGCCACCCAGATTAGCAGAGGTTCCTAGCCTGTCCTGGCAGCATCAGAGCTACCCACATGGCAGCATGCCATAAGGCACTTCCTTCATGCAGGCATCAGCAAACATCAGATGATTAGACCAGCCGACAGGCAAAGTTAGGGCCAACCCACCAGCGTGCTTGCCCTGCATGGGAATTCCAAGTGAACAGCAGCCAATGCCAGCTCCAGTGCCCTGTGCGTCCCTTCCCAGCCAGGGCGTTGGGGGCCATGGGTTCACCACTACAGTGATGCTTGCTCATTCCCATCCCATACATGGCTGCCCAACTGGAACTTTCCCTCTGCTCCTCCGTCTCACCAGGGAGCCCTGTAGGGAGTTTGTCCTGCTCGTCAGCAAATGAAACCTTTTTTCCCAGCCCGATTGATGTTGTTGAGCTTTCTCACCCATGGAACATTTCCAGAATTAATGCCATCACAGCTCTCTCCACGGAGGTAAACGACTGCACCAGGAGCAGGATAGTGGGGGCCCCCAAGGGGCAGGCCAGCAGGGAATCAGGGGGGCCTCAAGAGGCAGGGCAGTGAGGGAATCAGGACAGTAGTGTTCAGTCCTGAGCCCCATATCGCCAGAGCGGGGAGGACAGTTCAATGGGGATGCAGTTCTTAAACACAGCATTTAGACCAGAGGTGGGCAAACTACAGCCCGTGGGCCACCTCCGGCTAGAGGACAAGCCCCTGAGCTCCTGGCCCCTCCCCCGCTGCTCCCCCTCCTCTGCAGCCAACAGCAACGAGGGCAGCGCTCTGGGTGGCGGGACTGCACGCTCATGCAGGGCAGCACGGCAGTGTGTCTGGCTCTGGCCAGCCGGCGCGGCGGCCAGCCATGCTGCTCTGAGCGGCATGGTAAGGAGGCCAGGGGGTCCCGGGGCGCAGTCAGGAGACAGGGAGCAGGGGGCGGTTGCATGGGGTGGAGGTTCAGGGGCAGGGGGGCGGTCAGGGGACGGCGAGCGGTTGGATGGGGCGGAGGTTGGGGCGGCGGGAACAGTCAGGGGACAGGGAAGTAAGGGGGGTGGATGGGGGTGGGGGCCAGGCTCTTCGGGGAGGCACAGCCTTCCCTACCCAGCACTCCATACATACAGTTTCGCACCCCGATGTGGCCCTTGGGCCAAAAAGTTTGCCCAACCCTGATTTAGCTGAGCATCAGGAAAAGCCCCTAGGAGAGAGAGCTACTGGGCTGAGGAAAAGCATCCCAGTTATAACTAGACTGCACAGAGCCCTGGGGGAGAGTCTGGAGGAGCACGCCTGCACTCTTCCGGCGGGCTCAGGGCAGACTACTACAGTTTTCCATCACCAGCTTGTGTTATTCTAACTAGTGTCAGCACCATCCCAGCACCTGGAGGGAAGGAGCCAGGAGATGCTTGTGTCTCCAGGGAGCCTGCTCTTTTCTCTACTTACTGGGAGAGGGAAAAGCCCTGGGACAGATTCCCCCTCGACCAGCTGTGCATGGTCATTTATTCCCAAGCCATGTGGGGGCAAAATGCCCCTGTATCAGAGCTCTCCACCTGCTTTGCATAGGAGCAAATGACCACTTCCAGTGCAAGGCGGGTGGGGGGGGGAGAGGAGGGGGAAGAGCGGCCCCCACACAGCTCAGGGCTCACTTAGTTCAGTGGTGCCCTCCACATGTTATTCGGTTATCGCTGACATGTGTGAATCCCAGCCCGGCCAAGCAACACCGTCATGCGATGAGCTTGTTTCATTGTGGGTGACTGCAGCAGTGACTCATCCTGGGAAATCGTGCATGTTAACACAATAGGCCTTGCTGCTGCTGTCACTGATTCCACAGCCCAGAGAGGCTCACTCAGAGCTTGTCTGATCAGGGCTCAGTCCCTTTGAAAAACACTGCATGATGGAGGGCCTAGGAAGACACCCCCTCCAGCCAAAGACATTGGCAAATACACCCATTGCACATGGCTTCCCCGCCCCTGGGGGCAATGGACAGATCCTGTACAAAACCCTCCCTTCTCAATCACTTGCTGAACATTTTAACATTTGATCTGCTGTATTTTAGCTCCCCTGGTCCCCGCTATAGTTTCCTCACAGCCATAACCTGGCCCTTGTAGCCCATGCACATCTATCTCCCAGCTATCCTCCACCACTCTTCCCACAGCATGTTCCCCCCGCCAGCAGCAACCATCTGGTACTTAGAGCAGTCACTGACCTCTCCGAGGCCTGGTGCCCTTCCAGGCAGTCTGGCCAGAGAGCGGTGAACCTGTGCCAACAGGCCTTATTTTCTTCTTTGTGATTAAATGCATTACTGGAGCTGCCATATCATAGTATTGAGATGCCCCCCCACCCATGGACCTGGGCTTGTCCTCTAGCCCAAAGAGTTGGACTGAGCTACCCACAAAGCTCAGCTGATGCCAGTCCAGATGAGCACACTGGTGGCACAGATGAGCAACATGGTGTTCACCTGGGCAGAGATAACTGCTACTAGAACCCAGCTCCTGACTCAGTAGCCCAGATCATCTGCCTGTTAGAGCACCAGCCGAGCCTGCTCTGAATTCCATTGAATGGCACAATCCTGCCTCAAAGTTTAGTGCCAACACTGCCCACCCCATAGCGCAGAGGAGAGAGGCCATCTCACTTACTCATGTGATGGCATCACACTGTGCCGGGGGGGGCACTTTGCTCACCCTCAATACATTTTCAGGTGGCAACATTGTAGGATGTGGGTAGCATGGAGACAGTGCTGCCAGCTTCAGGATGAGTGGCAGCCCTCAGGAACATTATTAACAACTCATTCTAAACTCCAGATTTAGATTCTGTTTTTTTAAAACTTACCAAGGGCAGATATGACGAGGTATTTCCCCGTGCAGCTCATGTTAACGTCCCAAAAACAGGGGGGAATGGGGAGAAGGTGTGCCATCTTTTTCACACAGGCATTATTGAAACCTTTCCCTGCAATGCTGGAATTGCAAACACAAGGGGTCTGTGCTAGGGACAGGGAGCCAGAGAGTGAAACTGATGAGAACCAAATGGGAAACTGACCCAGCTAGTTTCAGGACTTGTCAGTAGGAGGGATTTTTGCGGAGCTGTAGCTATACCAATGCAAATCTCCAGTGTAGATGCGCCACATTAGCTTGAAGCAACTTTCCTTGTTTTGATTTTTCTTCTGACATATTCTGTGGCTTCCACATTATGATTTTAGTTAATCTGGTGTAAAACGAGTTTCTCTATTGACTTAAATGGAGTCACTCCAGATTGATACTGATGTATCAGAGCAGAATCTGACCTTATATGCACACGCAAGAAAAGAAGATAAATCTTAAATGCTATTAGACATAAACAAGACAATATGTTCTGCTTCCCTGAGCACTTTTCCAGGCCCACCTTCCTGACATCCGCCATGTTTGTTTTCCCCTTTGTGGCACTTCTGGGAATGGCTTGTCTTTCATTTCTCATCTGCCAATTTGCGATGAGCGGTGCTGTCAATAACACATTTTAATAAGAATTGAGGACCTACCATTCCAGAGCAAACCAAAGGTCCATGGAGCCTAGGCGCCTGTCTCCACTGCCAAATGCTTCGGAGGACAGAGTATAACCCAGTGCACCGCACTGTGCAGTGCTATTCCTTAGGGAAAATTCCTTCCTGACCCCTAGGTGGTAATCGGTTTATGCCCTGCAGCTTGAAGTTTAGTAGTTCTTGTCATTTTTACTCTTCCCCAGTTTAACTGCAGATGCTGTTTTGACTCATACAAACATCTAAATCTTTTACAGTAACAATCATTGTCTCTGGGTGCTGTCTGGAGATGGATTTCAAAGAACATTTATCAGCTAATTTTTAAATGGCTGATAATTGATTTTTTTCTCTATTGTTTCTAAGATCTTCTTAAAAAAATCAAATGAAACGTCTCTTGCTAATTGGTTTATTTTTGCCATTTGTCCAGCACGGACTCTTTCGGTCTCACCTGTGTTCCAAACAGAGCTAGCTACTTTTATTGCTACCCTCGCTATCTCTACTGCAGCATCACCAGACCCCTGGCTGTGCTGCTGAGGCAGCAGGGAGAACTCACAACACTGTTTGTTGTAGGTCCTACCAAAAAGGCATTTATTGCTGTTCTGTTCCCCAAGCTCTCGTTGAATCCCAGGCAACAACAACCGGCCAGTATGTAAAATCTGGAAGGTTTTTCTCATCAGATGAGATCAGGACAAGTTTATGGAGAATTTAATAGAGGGGCTAAACTACCTGAGAGGCAGCCCATAGGGGATCCAACATGGCCTATATACAAGAGCTACAAGAGGTTAGATTATGTATGTATGGTTGGGATCTCCAGGCATCACAACAACACAAATAAATAATAAGAATACAGAACATGTTTACATATCCTTGCTTACAATTTCTGCCACCAGGTATATCTATCTATCCCCATATGCGTACCCCTCTATCCGTCCCCACATGCGCACACCTTGATCCGTCCCCATATGCGCACCCCTCTGTCTCTCTGTCTAGGTGAGGGACCCAATTCTCCTTTTGGGACACAGAAAGTTTTAGCTAGGAGGAGCAATGACCTGATTGAATCACAGACCCCTGCTCTTTGAGGAGACAATCAAACCCTCAGATTCTCACGCCCCCAGATCATGTGGGTGTTGAAATCCAAACCCAGATCTCATTTTTCCAAATGTCCCTATCTTTGCACTGAGCTGAAATGAAACCTGGGAGCCAAGTACCCACAGATAATTTAGTGCCCAATACCAGATGCTTCAGGGGACCTCGCACCTTCCTCTGAAGGGGACAGCTCTTGGGTCTCTAAAGCTGGGGTGGGATCTGGGTTCCTTTTCACCCTTTCCCAACATATGGATGTAGAGGAGCTGATCCTGAATACCCTGACACCAGTTTTACACCTGCCTAAGCCCGCTAGCCTCCTGATTCATGCAGCTGTGAGAAGGGAATCAGCCCCAGTCTCTAGCCTGGCTTCCTGGGAGGAATGTCCCACCCCACTCCAGCTCCACAGTTGTATTGTTCTGGCATCACTCTGCTCCTGTATCTGCAGGGAGGCACCTGTCACCTTCTGGACTCTAGATGCAGACTGGACCCAGTTGCAGCTTCCTTTGCTGCTTCCCTGGGGTCTGGCCCCAGCAGAACACTTCTGCCCTGTGTTACACAAGAGCTGTTGTTCACACAAACACGTGCTGGGCAACATCCTTGGCTGGTGTTCATCAGGCAGCTGTGCTGACTGAAGGAGAGCTGCCCCGACACCCCCCAGCCGAGGAACTGATAAACCTGGCCTTCACCTCACGGCCTGGCCACGGCGGTTCCCTCCACCCTGAGGTCTCACCACAAACATCCTGGTCATTGCCCCACCACAGCACAGAGACACAGCCCCGATCAATGGGCCCCGGCTCCCTTACCTTGCTCCTCATCTGCCCCGACGTAGACACTTTCCTGATGAGCTTGTGAGAGCTGCCCTCCTGCTCGCCCTCACTGTCAGAGGACTCCTCGCCAGCTCCTTCAGCGGAGGCTGGGGCCAGCTTGTCCGAGTCCAGGGAAGACACCGACTCCCTAGCCTTCCTGAAAAACAAGTCCCCAGGGACCAGTTTCTCTGCCATCTCCAGAGCGTCTCACTGAGGCGTGCGACTGAGGTGCAGATCCCAGATGGGCTCAGGGCTCTTCTACTTCCTACAAGCCTTCAAAAAAGGACAAGGCGACATGCTCTGTGAGAGACCCAGCACTTGGGCCCCAGTTCGCAGCGCTCCCCTTCCACCGTGGGATCCCCCTCCCATGTCCCCGTGGGACATTCAGATCATGGGGGGGAGGGCTAGCGGTGGGGTTGGAAGCACATGGAGGTTTGTAACTGGATGCTCTGGGGAGGTTGTAGTTTGAAATGCAGGCACTTCCTCGCCTCTGAAATTCACCCTCGATGTCAAAATACAAAACAGCTGCTTTGCTGTCAAACTTTTTTTTTTCCTCCAAACTCTTCCTCTTTTTTCACCCTCCGATCACAACAATTGTGCAAAGCCCAGCTTCCTTCTCGGGCTGCTTTTTATTTCATGCTGCTGCCTGCAGGGCTTGCTGGGTGCAGTTCCAGCCAGGGCATCTCACCCCTTGGCAGTAACAAGAACACTCTGTCCTACCCTCGGGGGACCCGCAGCAAATCCCCCAAATCCCAAATGCACCCCTCCACTCCCCTGCCCCGGTTACTGTGTTTGCTGGGGGATGGGGAGGGGGAGGGGGCGGGAGGAGAGGAGAGGAGATTCCCACTGGAAAGCCTCTTCCCCAGCAGCCAAGGAGGCAGGTGATGAAGCCCAAGAAGAGGAGGCTGGTCCCTGCCCGCTGGGGTGGGAATATACCAATGCAAAGCGCGGCGCCGCGGCCAGGACAGGTGGCGCTCCGAGCGCCCCCCAGGGCGGAGAGGTCCCTCCCGTGCCAGGCAGTCCCATCCCAGCTGGGGTAGGCACTTACCTGCAGCCCCCCGCGTCCCTGCTGCCGCCGCTCGCCGGCTCCCGCAGTGAGCGCGTGTGGCCAGCTCAGCCTCCGCCGGCAGGAGAGAGGGTCACGGCGGGCTCTGCCCAGCCGGCGCTAGCGAGCCCCGCGGGGGGCGGGCTGGGCTGCGGGGCTCCCCCGCCGCATCGCTCCGCGGCCGGGCTCCCGGGGCCGGCGCCGCGCTCAGCTCACTGGCAGCCCCGCGATCTGCGGCACATGTTGCTTCTCTGCCTCCGCCCCCGGCGCTGCGCGCCTGTCAGCTCGGGCGCCCCGGCACTGCAGTCCCGGCCCCCCCCTGCCCCGCTCCCTGCCCTGGCCGCTGCAGCCGCGGGGCCGCTCCCCTCTGGGCCTGATCCGCCCGCCCCTGGCACCAGCTGCGCAATGGGGCTCGTCCTTCCCCGGCCTGATGCAGGCTGAGCTCGGGTGCGCTTCACCCTCCCCTCCTCCCACAGCCCTGCGGAGCTGTGAGCTTGTGCGAACCGGCCCGGTCTCTGCCCTCAGCGCCGCAAGCCCGAGCCTGCTGTCTGTGGCTCGCAAGGCTACTCATGATCACGCAGCCCGGCTGGCTGGGAGGCTGCTGGGGCCCAGGGGAACTGCAGGCCCCAGCCCTGGGGGCCCTCAGAGAGAGGTGCGGGGGTGGGGGGGATATTTGGGGCACAGTCCGCTCTACTGCTTGTGACATGAGAAGGGTTCTCAGCCTCCTGGACTGAACCCTTCCCTGGCCGGGTGCATTAATCTTGACCGGGCCTCCCGATTCCATTGCTGGCTGTGTCACCCATTCACTGTGCTGGATCCCTGATTTAGCTGGGGATTGGTCCTGCTTTGAGAAGGGGGTTGGACTAGGTGACCTCCTGAGGTCCCTTCCAACCCTGATATTCTATGATTCTATCTTCCCTGACCCTAAAGTCAATCCGGAGCCTGGGACCTTGGGCGTGTCCCTTACCCACCCCATCCTGGTTCCCCTCCTTATGCAGCCCTTGCTCAGCAAGGGGCACTTGGAAATCTGGGTCCTGTGCCAACAGCAGGGCCTTGATGAGAAGGAACCAAATTTCCCCAGCAGGCCCAAAGGGGGAAGGGGGATGTTAGTTACCAAATGAAATACATCTCTCAAAGCAAGCCCTGACATTTCCTAATGTTCCAAAGGTGTAGATTTGTTTCCTACAAAGGATGCTACACCTATTGCTAAGGTTGCCTGACACCTCCCATTGTAAGCCCCTTTTTTCAATTACTGATACTTTTGCCAAACTTTAAGCCTTCCGGCTGAAACTGTCCATGCCGCGCAAGTCTGAGCCTGAATATTTTTGGAGAGTTTCAACAAAAATGACTGAGATGTTTCTGCTCAGGAGATTAGGGACAAACACTTTTTTTTTTTTTGGAGACTGTCAAGGCTGATTCCCCACTCTGGCACGTTGCATGCAGAAGGTGGGGGCCCGCAAAGATTCTAAAAATTAATACTGGCCACTCCAGGCTTGTATTAAACATCTTCTCTCTGACCTTGGATGGGTAGGTGCTGCTGTGACGTTGCACTCCATATGATTTTATGAAAATATGCTAATGAGTATGAATATAATGTAACTGGAATATGCTTCATGCAAAAGGTCTCTTGTAAGGTATCATTACAAAGCTTATAATCTACTGAGTGTGGTCATCCTGTTTATATAAATGTATCACTCTTGTATCTGAAACTAGAAATATGAACTATAACTCTGAGGGCCTATTGTAATTATGCAAAATGTGGGCCATTAATGGTGGTTTGGAATCTTAATGGCTCCCATTAACCAGGACAATTACCTGTAGATGGCTCTGTTTTATTTGTAAGTCTTCTTGTACACCTGTGAGCTGGCAAGTGAATAATGAAGTCTTACAGTTACATGTAATCATGTCACCTGAACTGGAATCCATCTTTAACCTGGTGCTTTTCCATTGAGAAGGAGGGGTGGGAACCCAGAGGGACAAAGGATTCCCGCCTTATGCAAAAGATATATAAGTGGGTGGAACAGAACAAAGGGGGCGGCCATCATGAGAAATCCCCTAGCTACCACCTGAGCTGAAACAAGGGCTGTGCCGGGGAAAGGATTGTGCCCAGACTAGGAAGGCATCCAGTCTGTGAAAGAAACTTATTGAAACATCTCTGAGGGTGAGATTTTATATGTATTCAGTTTTATTACTGTACTAGACTTAGACTTGTGTGTTTTATTTTATTTTGCTTGGTAATTCACTTTGTTCTGTCTGCTATTACTTGGAACCACTTAAATCCTACTTTCTGTATTTAATAAAATCACGTTTTACTTATTAATTAACCCAGAGTATGTATTAATACCTGGGGGGGGGGGCAAACAGCTGTGCATACCTCTCTATCAGTGTTATAGAGGGCGAACAATTTATGAGTTTACCCTGTATAAGCTTTATACAGGGTAAAATGGATTTATTTGGGGTTTGGATCCCATTGGGAGTTGGGCATCTGAGTGTTAAGGACAGGAATACTTCTTAAGTTACTTTCAGTTAAGTCTGCAGCTTTGGGGCACGTGGTTCAGACCATGGGTCTATCTTGGAGCAGACATGCGTGTCTGGCTCAGGAAGACAGGGTGCTGGAGTCCCAAGCTGGCAGGGAAAGCAGGGGCAGAAGTAGTCTTGGCACATCAGTTGGCAGCCCCAAGGGGGTTTCTGTGATCCAACCCATCACAGCTGCCACCACTCAAATGCAAAAAACCCCTTGGGACCCAGGAAGGCGCACTTGGGAATTCCTCCCTGTGAGGTACCCTCAAGCTCTTTCACCACCACCCCCTTCAAGGGAAGAGCTGAGGAAGAAAACAAAGGAAATCAGCTGTTGCCCCAGCTAATTAAACAACATATGCACAAACCTCTAGGACACAAAAACCCAATCCTGTTCTTTAAAAAGGTAAATTTTATTAAAAACAAAAAGAAAGAAAATACATCTGGAACTTAGGCTATTGCTAGATTTAAAAAGATCAAATATAATAATTAAGCATCAAGAATAGTTTTCTTGAGGTCCAGCTTAATGGTTACAAGCAAAACAAAAGCATTTGTGGGTTAGCACAGAGAAGTCCACAAGCCATAAAGAAATAAAAGAGATAAACCTAATCGTGTCTTCCTAGACATTTCCTGATCTACTTACGTATCTGGGGTTTTAAATAAGTAGTTTCTAGGTATGATTTGCTGGTTTTTCATACCTGGCTTAAAGCTTCTTACAGCATAGTCCCAGCCCTGTCTCTGCTCTGTCACCTCTCTCCGGAGAACAGCAGACAGACAGACAAAGGGAAAGTTTTTTCCCAATTTAAAAAAGTTCTAGCCCTCCCATTGGCTTTTATGGTCGGGTGCCCACTCCCTTCCTTTTACCTACTGGCTTTTTTAACCCTTTACAGGTCAAGCAAGTAGAGAACAGCTACTAACAGGGATTTTGTGGCTAACTGGCTGGGTGGGTGTCCATAAAAAGGAGATACTCCCCCTCCCCACTTCATTTATCATAGAGGCATTCCAGTGCCCACATGCTTTGGAGCAGGGACAGGAAATTGGTAGGAGGGTTGCCCTGGTATTAGGGATCTGCCATTTGCAGTTCCTGTAAAAATCTCTCCAAGTTTGGCCAGTTATGAGCCTTTGGACAAACTGCAGTTTGCACAACCTGTTAGAGTTGAACAGCTAAATTCTCTGAAGATGGCATCTGCACTGAGTACGCTCCAGCCCCTCATGGCTCCTCCATATGACTGGACTGCACATGCACCATCCCCTGCAGGGACTGAGCATGGGGCTGCAACCTCCAGGGGCTGAGCTGGACTCTCCCTGCAATTGCTGCTCTTGCTGGCTGTAGTGCCAGATCTATGAGCAGGGAGGCTGTGCGCTCAGTGTTCCCCCTGCTGGCACCCAGGCAGCATGGAGGAGGGCAGAGGGCTCAGGCACTGGGGAGGAGAGTGGGGTCCAGGGGGACATAGGTGCTGGAACTAGTGGTACTATTGCACCCTCTGGCTTAAAGTTGTTTCCATCATATACAGGGTTTACAGTTTGGTTCAGCACTTGTGAATGGGGCGGGGGATTACAGGAGCCTGAGAGTTGGGAGAAGCATAGGGAGAGGGGGAAACAGTAGCCAGAAAGTGGGGAGTGGTGGGAGACAGGAGCTGGGGGGCACCAGAGAAACTGGATAGGAGTAGAGGTAGGGCAGGCATCTAGGATAGAGAAGTATGGATGGGAGGGAGGACAGGAGCAGATGGGGGCAAGAGAGAGGGACACAGACAGGCTTGGTGCAGGGACTGGGGCAGAAGTCTCTCATCATGAGAGCACACTCCCTCCAGAACCTGGAATTGAACCCAGGAGACCTGAGTCTCTCCAGTCCTCCGCTGTCAGCAGATGTCTGTAAAACCCACTGGCAGAGTGTGTCTCGTCCCCCTCTGATGCATGGTCCACCTACTCAGCCTGCTATTACTGTTGGTTACTCTACTAGCTCAAGTAGCAAAGGTCTGTGCCAAGGAGCTAAAAGGCTCAACCCTGCGGCTGACCCAAGCTGGGGGTCAATATGCTTTCACATGCTGCAAATTACATCATTAAAGTTGCAAAGTCAAGCCCTGGAAAGTTGGGAGATGCTAAAATTAAGGCTTCCCAGGCATCCTTAATTTGGAGCCTTTATGGATAGACATTCTGCTCCAGTCATTAATTACACAATCACAGTATTTTTTCCCACAGGACTCTGTCTCATTCAGCATGGCTGGGTAGGAAAGGTGGCTATCTTGTGTAGGATCCCGGCTTCATTTGGTGTAGAAGTTGGAAGCTGTGCAGTGACTAAGGGAGGGTATTGCAGGCAGAGACAGGAGGGTCACATGGTTAAAGCATTGCCCTGTGAACTGGAGTCTAGCCCTGCCTCTGGCACACAGTTCCCAGTTGGTGCTGGGCAAGTCACTTAACCCAGACTTTGTACAGGTGATCACTGACTGTGTGTTCCTCATTTCCTTGGTGCCCAACATGAGACACCAGTCATGCAGCACACCCCTGATGGCTGCTGAGTCAATGGGAGCTGTGTTTTGAGCATATCACACGCTAAAGTCTCTGGGGGAAAAACCCAGGCTGTAGGTGTCTCAAGTTATGCACCCAAAATTCATACATACACACACACCCACACCTGCTCTGTGGCTCAGTTCCCCCTGTGCAAACTGGGGCTAACCCCACCTCAGCTCACAGGGGGCGATGTGAAGATAAGTTCATTCATGTTTGTGAAGCATTCAGGCACTGTGATGAGAGCACCACAGAAACACCCAGGAGGCAATTAAGAGTTGTTTAGGCAGTAAAGGGTTTGAATAATGGGCGGTAAATAAAGGCTGGGGCCACACACTGAATGAGGAGGATAAAAAAAGAAGAGCGACCCCTGCTGAATGAGGCAGGGGGCCTGTGGAAAGAGCACTATGTCATCATGGAATTAAAACCTGTATTATGATGCATATGTAAAAGGGGGCTGAATTTTGCAACTGTAACATAGGGGGCCTTTTGACACATGCACACGCACACATACAGCTTGATGCCCTATGCCACCAGAGACTGTACTGCATTTGTGAATGAATCTGCTCCCTCTGTCTATTCACAGTCATGCCTGGTCACTTCAGTGTCCAAAATGAGCTATTCCTACCTGTCCCATATGCTCCTGTCAGCCCCACAGAGCCAGCACTGCTCTGTGAGAGGCAGCTGGATTACAGATTCATAGATATTAAGGTCAGAAGGGACCATTATGATTATCTAGGCCGACCTCCTGCACAACGCAGGCCACAGAATCGCACCCCCCCACTCCTGCGAAAAACCTCTCACCTATGTCTGAGCTACTGAAGTCCTCAAATCGTGGTTTAAAGATTTCAAGGAGCAGAGAATCCTCCAGCAAGCGACCCATGCTACAGAGGAAGGCGAAAAACCTCCAGGGCCTTTTCCAATCTGCCTTGGAGGAAAATGCCTTCCCGACCCCAAATATGGCGATCAGCTGAACCCTGAGCATATGGGCAAGATTCACCAGCCAGATTATCCCCAGGTTTGTGCATCAACAGGTCTGTTATCCAGGGCCTCAATCTAGTTGTTCCTCTGGGCAGACCACTGAACCCAAAGGCCTAAATTCTTGATTGCCTGACTCCCATACAGATCCTTAGTCATTCAGATTCCACCCTCATTTACCAGTGTGGAACCCCCTGCTGCACAGAGGGAGCTAAGAATTTAATTCCGCTCACAGAGTTATTGCTACTGATGGTGACGCACCAGGCAGACATAATCCAGCTCTGCTTGCTCTAGCTCCAACACCAGCAGCTCCATCTAAGCTACCAGGTGGAACTGAGTCAGAAAGGAAATTGAAGAAAATTTGTTTGATGCAAGACCCCGGATCAGTAACAGAATAAGGCCCTGGGTCTTGAAAGCTGTTGTGTGGGTGGATTCTGCCCAAAAGGAGCGGCTTGTGGGATCACATCCTAAATGCGTGCAAGAGAAACTGTTAATTAAATAGACTCGGATACTACTATGATGGTTATAGAAGAAGGATCTAGATAGATACTGTCTCCAAATGTAGATTGAAATTAGTGAAACCTTTAAGAGCCACAACATCAGTGTTTCTCAGGTTCTTGGGGGTTTTGTTTTAAAGTTGGAAATACAGAAATAACAGAGAAACTGCCAGCCCCTCTCCTCCCCTCTTCCAGGTTGTTAGCAGCCAACTCTGCAGCACTGAGAAGTTAGGAGTGAAACTGACCCTAAACAAAAGTGAATCTGATGCCATTGGGTTCCATTGTCCAGGCAGAGAAAAATGCAAATAGGAAACAGGTAGAAGAAGTAGGAAAAATGCAACAGGATTGTTAAAAATTGCTCACTTTTACATATCCCACCTCTGGTGAGTCAGTGAGGGGCAGCTGTGCTGACAGCATGTGATTTTTAAATTGAAAAGAACCCTTTCAAAGTTACAAGTCTACTTATAGCATCACAAACCTGAGGCCACCCAGAAACTCAGTCCCTGACTGGGGCTGCTGGGCGCTTCACAGTACCAAACCCCCCAGCCTCCCACCTTGAGTGCTGAGGATCCTGCTGCTTTGGTAAAGGTAGAATCACCTTTAGATGTTAGCAGTGCACATCTTGTACATAACTGAGCAGTTCTGATCCCAGCCAGTAGGCAGCAGCACGCACACACCAGCTAGCCAGTTCATTACGACCAGTGTTTCTCAACGACTGGTCTGTGGACCGGTGTCAATCCCTGAGATCTCTCTGGTTCAGTCTAGGAAGGCAACAAGCTGGTCCCTGGTATCAAAAAGGTTGAGAAACACTGCACTAGACCATGGAATAGTCTCCCAGGGCCGTGGTGGGAGCCACATCCCATGGGACATTTACAACCGGATTGGATAAAACCCAGAGGAACAGGCTATGGAAAACAACCTACTCTGGCAGGCAGGGGAGGGACTAGAGAGATCCTGTCGGTCTCTAATTGCCATGGTTTGCTAGATGGTTTGGTTCAAGAGAGAAGCCCCTTTCTTGGGAGCGCGGATGCATGAGATTTATTGCAGGGAGGGAAGCTGGGCTGGTTCTTAGGAGCTCTTTGTCCAAGTGGAACAGACAGCTGCTATAAGGGCTAGCCCCAGAGCAAGCCCTATGAGCAGCAAAACAACTCACTAGTTGGCACCCAACAGTTGACGACCAAAGGGAAGGCCCAGCATCACCTCTTGCTGGTCGCCTCTGCCCTCTTTGGACCTGCAACAGTATGTCTCTGCCTGGGTCTTCCGTGGCCTTGCCTTCCAGCAAGGGGACTTCAGATTTCTGTTCCCTTCCAGTGTGTCCAAGTCCAGCTGTCACACCAGCTGGCTTCTCCCAGCTGGCGTCTTCAGCATCTCTGCACCCAGTGCCCGTGAGCAAGCCAGCAGAAAGGCCCTGCCAAGCCAAACAGAACTCAGCAGAATCACATTCTTTGCAGAAAGAGAAGGAGGACTTGTGGCACCTTAGAGACTAACAAATTTATTTGAGCATAAGTTTTCATGAGCATCCGATGAAGTGAGCTGTAGCTTATGCTCAAATAAATTTGTTAGTCTCTAAGGTGCCACAAGTCCTCCTTTTCTTTTTGTGGATACAGACTAGCGCGGCTGCTACTCTGAAACCATTCTTTGCAGAGTACCAGTCCCAGGGCATCTCCCCAGACCCCTCAACAGATCCCAAAGCTACGAACCAAATTAACCCCCACTCTTCAGTACCCTGCTGATCTTGCAGTCCTCCCCAGGCCTGCCTTCCTGGAACCTGACCGCATGTGCCAGGGCCCACAACCAGAGTTAGCGCCACTGCCCAGGCTTGCCTCAACCCCGCTCAAGAGCTCTCCATAGCCAGCTCCTGCCTGCTGGCTTCCACCCTACGCCTCATAGAGGTGTGGCAGGGACAGGCTAATTCACCAGGGCTAGGCCACCCTGTTCTACTGGCTTGGAGTTTGCCTGAGCTCCAATTTCAAAGCGCCCCTGACTGGGTGGTTCCAGTCACAATGGACGTTGAGTGAGAGGGCTTCGGGCACCAAGAGACTAGCAGCTCTGAGCATGTTTAGCGTGAGTTTAGTACCCACAGAAGATCCAGGGCAGAGCCCCAGGAATGGTCTGATGCCAAAACAGATGCTGCTCTGAGCAATCTCTGCCTGAGTAGACTTTCTCCTAGGAGGAGATGTTCCCAGGCATCACGGTGCTCTGTACTCACCACTGGGGCACCTCCTCCTGGCTGTGGATTAGCTCTGCCTGTCTGACGCCCCTTCCTGCCAGTGCTCACTCCTTCTCTTTCTCGGGACTCGGAGAACCATAGGGTTAGAAGGGACCACAAGGATCAGCTAGTCCAACCCCCTGCGAAGATGCAGGATTTGTTGAGTCTAAACCAGGGGTAGTCAGTTGTTTTTTTCTCAAGGTCCAAATTTCTTGGTCAAGGTCTAGTCAAGGTTCAGACTCCAGAGAAAATTAAAAACACCCAACAGTAATGATAATAACAAATAAATAAAAAGATTTCATGGTCAGTTCAAAGCTGAATTTTGGTGGTCCAGATTTGGCCCACGGTCTGTCTATTAAACTATCCAAGACAGATGGCTATCCAGAATCCTTTTGAAAATCTCCAGTGAAGGAGTTTCCACAACCTCCCTAGGCGTCTATTCCACTGTCCTACTGTTCTTACAGGTAGGAAATTTCTTCTGAGATTTAATCTAAGAGCTTGTATACATTACCCGCTGGATCGATGGGCAGCAATCGATCCAGCAGCGGCCGATTTATCGCATCTAGTCCAGACACGATAAATTGACCACCAACTGCTCTCCCATCCACTCCAGTACTCCACCAGGGCAAGAGGCACAGGCGGAGTCGACGGGAGAGCGTCAGCTGTTGACTTACCACAGCGAATAGCTCTAAGTACGTCGACTTCAGCTACATTATTCACATAGGTGAAGTTGCGCAACTCAGATTGATCCCCCCACACAGTGTAAACCAGGCCTAAATCTGCTCTGCTGGAGTTTGCCTCTTGTCCTCCCCTCTGTGGCAAGAGAGAACAACTCTTCTCCATCTTTTTTTATGTCAGCCTTTCAAATATTTGAAGACCACTATCATGTCTCCCCTTAATGTCCTCTTTTCCAAACTAAACATACCCAGTTCCTACAGCCTTTGCTCATATGGCTCAAATTTTTCCATCCCTTTGATCATCTTAATTGCTTGCCTCCGGATCCTTTCCAGTTTCGCTACATCCTTTCTATACATTGGTGACCAAACTTGGACACAGTCCTCCAGCTACTCAACTGCTTGTTCTTCATTGCTTGGCCCTTCAGCCAGGTCACTGTAGTTTTCCCCTTCCAGGGAGGTTTGTGCACCAAAGTCTTGCTGCCATCCCAGGCAGCCTTCCAGTTCACTGCCCCTCAGTAAAGCTACTCCAGTGGCTGGTAGGGAAACCCAGACCCAGCCTCTACCCTGGGTTCCAGCCCAGGGACCCTCCAACAAGCAGTCCAGGTCTGCACAGTCCTAATCTTTACTGCTGTAGTCCTGGGCTACTTCCTACATTGTCTTCTCCCACCCTGCAAGTGTCTACAGCCCTCTTCTTCTCTCAGCTACCTGGCTTTATACAGGCCCCTCCTGTTCCTCTCCAGCTGAGCTTCATCACTAATTAATCCTTGCTCCCTGGCTCCTCCTACAGGTGCAGTCTCTGTGGTTGATGGGTGGCTGCAAGACTGTCTGATTCTGGGCTGCTGCACCCAATATCAAGCACAGCCCCAGGACCTACTGTAATTGACTGCTTCCCCTTTGGGCTGTCTGTGGGCTGCCCCAGAATCTGCACCAACCACGCAGGCTCCAGCGCACCCCTCCAATCCCCGTCTCTGTTCTCAGCACTGGAGACAGCAGACAAGTTCCCAAGGAGGCGATTGCAAGCCAGCCTATGGCTGTCCTACCCAGTGCCTGCCCCATGGGAGTTCTCCCCCGGCCAGCGAAGGGGCTCAGAAGCGTTCAAGGACCATAGCAGAGGGGAGGAATCCCTGCCCTCGACTTTGAGGGCCAGACCTTCAGCAGAGCTCAGCATCCGATGCTGCTGTGAAAGAGGGCCTGTCTCTGTCATGTTTGCTTGAGCACACTCAAGCTAGCTGCCGCGGTGCTGAGCATGGCTTTGCGGTCAGTATAGCCAAGGACAAGTTGTGTCAGCTGATTGCAGCTGAGCCCTGGCCCCAGCGCTCCCATGCCCAGCTGCACACAGAAGATCGAGAGGGGATGCTCACAGCCCTGGGATACAGCGCAGCGTGGATTCCCATTTGGAAGGTTATTTTTGCAGCCATACAAGCTCGATTGTTTTCAAGGACAGCCCCTGCTGTCTAAGTCTGGGGTGTGCGAGGTGGGGAAGGGTCCTGCACCAATTCCACGGCATCTTTAATGGGGCTTTTCTAGCTCTAATGTGTACGACTGAAACCCAGCTGCTGCTGGAAGTGGCTCTCAGAGTAAGTCTGAGCCATGGCTCCGCCGGGTGTCTGGGGACATGGAGCTGCTGTCTCTCCTTAAGGCACAGAGCCAAGGCGCTGGCTAGTTGTGGTCAGTGATGATCACATGTCACTTTCCCCAAGAGCATGTGAGTTCGCCCTTTGGAGGCTAGTGCTCCGGGGGCGAGGGTGCTGGTCTGGCAGTCAGGAGTCTTTGGATCAATTACTTCCCCTCTCTCTGCCTCTGTCTCCCCTCCCACCATTCACCAGGCCCAGCTGTTTAGAGTGGAAGCTCTCTGAGGCCAGGACTGTCTCTCACTGCCTGTGGACAGAGCCTAGCACAATGGGGCCCTCACGGCACGGTGCTCATGAAGATCTCTTGGCCCTTTCCACACAAGCATGTCTGTTAGCTCTAGCAGTCAGGCTGAATACTCCCTTGGGGATGCTATTCTGCCTCCCTCAACTCCCCTGGGAGTTTCCCAGATGTTATTCTTTGCTGCCACTTCCCAGAGCTGGGTGCAGAGCTGCTGTGTGTCGAGCGCTCTGGAATGGAAATCCTCCCCGAGCTTCTACCTTCGCCACTGAGCCACTGGAGTAAGAGGGGGCAGCAGAGGATTCTGCCTGTGCCTCCAAGTTTGTATTCAGAAAAGAGGCATTCGCTCAACCCTGGAGTCCCTTGCTGGGGCAGGTTTCAGCCACGGCTGGCTTCCCACATACTGCTAGTCCATGGTGGAGAATCTCCTGGCCCTGCAGGCTGGGGCCGGGGTCATGTGTAGCCAGGATGCGACTTGACATCATCAATGCTGCAGAGCTGGCTGCCTCTGATCCCTTCCTGCCACTGGGGCTGGGGGGATCTTCAAGCTTATGCTGCAAATCATTTTCCTCTGAGCTATATTAAGCTTCATCAAGAGACTGGCATGACGGGGGGGCGGGGAGGGGGGTGGGAGAGGGCAGCTCCAGTATCACTGACTTTCCTCCCAGGAGAGGAGTCGGCTTGTGCTATTGGCTGGATGGAGGGAGGGGATGAGAGAGAACACAAGAAAAGAATGGGAGGGTGGTGACTGGGAGCAAGGGAAGAGGGAGAGATGCATGAAGAAAAGGAAAGAAAAGAAAGGTCAAAGGAGAGAGAGCCTAGAAAAGGAAAGAGGAGAAGAAAATGAAAGGAGAGAGAGAGGCGAGCCGGATCAAAGGTGTGACTCACTGGGGAGATTATCCACTCTGCACGTCATGCCACAGCCCTCCACATGTGCCGACAGCCAGAGTCGTTGCTCTGGTCGACACCTGGCTTGTCACTCACAGGCCACTCCAGGCCCAGTTTGCAAACACCCCTCTCATGTCCCCATGCCTGTGTGTGAAGGACACACGCACGCCAGCCAGCGAGACAGGCACGAAGTGGTTAAAGGCTGAACACTGCTCTCGGGCAGGCAGTGACGCATGTGGCCAGGTTTGCAGCTTGTCAGGAGACCGCGGCTGAGGGGGTCTGTTTCAGGGGATTTCTGGGCCCAGATCAATGATTCTCCAGGGCAGCAGGGAAGGAGGAAAGGGCTCTGATGGCACCTCTGAGCATGGGGCTGAGGAGGGGCTGGGGATAGTTAATTCTCCTCTGTTCCAATCCCAGAGAGAGAACAGCCCTTGTTTAAGTGATCCTACTAGCTAGCCTCTCCATGTGTCCTTTCTATTGCTCTGATTTATACATCTATTGTGCACACCCATTGAGCTAGAGTTACCCTGCCCCTCGCTCTGCTCTGTGTAATCTAGCCAGCATCTGCTCTCTCTCGCTCAGCCTTACAATCACACCTGTCCCCACAGCTCTGGGAGACCAAGATCACAACAATGGTGTTCCCAGCCTCGCTCCTCCTCCCATCAGTGGGTGCCATTCCTGGGGCTGGCTACCAGGTGGGCACGGTGGGTCTCTCTGCTGATCAGTTGTTGAGGGGGAGTAGCTCCCGCACCGATGGCTCAGGGCCTGCACTGACAGCGTTGGTGCTCAGAGACGGGACATGGTGCTGGGTAGGAACAGGCTGTGACACAGGACAGGGGTTGCAGCTTCTCTGTAGCCATGGTAGCCAGCCCCAGGGTGAGCGCTCAGCAGTAGGAGCCTGGCAGAAAGCTGGGCTCCCATGGCCAGGTCTGTGTCCATCATCCTGCCACTAGGAATCAGGACAGAACCGTCTGAGCTCCCTCCAGTGCTGCGCCCTGGGCAGGGTTAGCAGAGGGACAAGCCAGGCCTCCTGCCATGTCAAGGTGCTTCCTCTCCTGCAGGTCACACACAGCCTGAGCCAGGGGCACCCTGGGGGCCTCCGAGCTGTGAGTCAAGTGTCAGGCAGGGCAGTCTGTGGGGACAGGGTTGACGTAGGACTCCAGAGATCAGGTACAAGTCAGCTCTGCCAGAGGCTCCCAATGCAAGCAGCGTTGTCAATGGGAATTAGGTGCCGAAACACCTTGGGGGATCTGGGGCCCCCTCCCACCCATAGGAAGTGGGGACAGTTGTTCTGCCAGGGGCTCCATACTCTGGTGCTGTGCCTGGATGGGTGACAACGGTCTCCAGCGCTCCAGAGGTCATGGCTCTTTCCAGGCAGCATGGAGCTTTCCTTCCTCCCCCTCCCACGACTGGCTCTGACTGTAGGACCCTGTCAGGAGGGAGGGTCCCAAATGGCTGCACCGCAATGAAACAGCCCCGCAGCCCAAGTCCCGTGAGCCTGAGTCAGTGGCCCGGGCCAGCCATGGGTGTCTATGCAGACATACCACCAAGCCCTGGGTGCTGTTGCAGGCGGCAGGGCAGTGCCAATTGGGGCCAAGGTGTCCAAAGGAGTTAAACGCCCAGATCCCACTGGAGTTGCTAGCTCCCACAGCCCTGGTAGGTGGAGGCCTGGGCGGGCTGTGTGGAGGTTGGTGCCTGGCGAAAGGGAGGGGAAGCAGGTGTTAGAGGGGGAGCTGGGAATGACAGGCTGGGCCAGGCAGAGGCAGGAGGAAAAGAGACCAGAGATGTGGGGGGAGTGAGCAGAGTCCTGAGGCTTGAACTTGTGGGGCTGAGAGGCTGGTGCCTGGCTCTAGGGTAGGGGTGGGGGAGAGCAGTATGATCGCACCAGTGGGGCAGGCAGAGGCTTTACGGAAGCCTCAGTTCACATGGTCTGGAGAGGGGTTCTCGCGCCTTCCATATCGCGACCCGCCTCCTCCGTACTGAGCCCCCCACCACCACCGTGCAGCCAGGATCCACCTCCCGGTTAGCAACACAGCAAGGGCTGGGGAGTCGTGACCCCAACGCCTGCTGGGTCATGACCTCCAGGCTGAGACTGCCAGAGGAGAGGCTAGAAAGCTGGGCTGTAGGAGGCAGTGTCAGCTGTCAGCCAGGGCGCAGCCCAGGGAGTTTGCACTGTGGGCAGGAGCAGAGAGCGGTCCAGGGGTGCAGCAGCCTCGTGGGCAGGCACAACCCCAGGCCACAGGGATGGTGGCGTTGCAGTCAGGGAGGAGGCGGGAGGGAGAAGCAGGGCTGGCCTGGGCAGAGGAGCAGAGGCCTGTGTCCCTATTTGCCAGGGTGGATAAAATCAATGATTTAAAAAAAAAATCAAAAAAACATCGGATTTTTTTAATTTAAATCAGATTTTTTTGATAAAATGTTTTTTGAGGAAAAAAACTATCTAAAGATAGTTTTAATTAAGATACATTATAGCTCAAAGATATCTTATCATGGAATAGGGATTATAAATTATAATTCTATAGTAAGAGACAGTATGTTCATGTAATGTTTAAGAAAAGTTTGTAAATGAGTTCCAATAGTTCATGGATTAGGGACCCCATTTTATGGGGTTCCAGGGGCTTCTGTATAGATTTTTTAGGTTAATCTTTCTATTTACCCAATGGGACTCAGTGCTCAGTCTAGAAGATACCATCAGAGATGCTTAGTTTTGCAGTTCTCAAACTGTGGATTCTGTGTCTCCAGAGATAACATGCTTGTTAACAGCAAAAAATGTTTTTAAATAAATAAATAATATATAGAGGTGAGAAATAACAGACCTCAACCCTATTGTCTCTTTGCAAATTTGTGTACACAGAGTCAATCCCTTACCTCTCTCTAAAAGTGCAAAGTTTCAAAAAGTTCAATGAATAGAAGATTGTTAATTATGAATTATGAAATTAATAGGCAGCAAGTTTAAAACAAATAAAATAAGTATTTCTTCACATGACGCACAGTCAACCTGTGGAACTCATTGCCAGAGGATGTTGTGAAGGCCAAGACCATAACAGGGTTCAAAAAAGAACTAGATAAATTCATGGAGGATAGGTCTATCAATGGCTATTAGCCAGGATGGGCAGGGATTGTGTCCCTAGCCTCTGTTTGCCAGAAGCTGGGAATGAGTGACAGGGGATGGATCACTTCATGATTTCCTGTTCTGTTCATTCTTCTGGGGCACCTGGCACTGGCCGTTGTTGGAAGACAGGATACTGGGCTAGATGGACCTTTGGTCTGACCCAGTAGGGCCATTCTTATGTTCTTATTCTTATGATTGGGGGCGGAATAGATCTGGACAAGGAGCAGAAGTCTGGAGATAAATGTGAGAAGGGAGGGACAGGCAGTAGAAACAAAAGCGAAACTGTTTGAGCAGCATATTCCAGAAGACTTGAGGTCTTTCTGAGTGTAGCCTTCATTGATGTGAGTTCTACCATACCATTCTCTCACTAGAAGGGAAAACCTATAATGGCAGCAGGCTATAAAAGAGACCCAGTTTGGGAATATTTTAAATAAGTTTCTCTACCTGTGCATAAGACAGGCATGCATGCAAAATGCAAACAGTGCAACAAAGAAATGCAAGGCCTTGTTGCCCAAATGAAACAACATCATGAGAAGTGTTCCTTCTCAGGAGGAAGCTGCGTTGAAGATGATGAAAGGAACACGTCTGAACATGCAGGATCTTCTTGACACTAAACTGGGAGGAGAGGTAGATACGCTGGAGGGTAGGGATAGGATACAGAGGGCCCTAGACAAATTGGAGAAGTGGGCCAAAAGAAATCTGATGAGGTTCAACAAGGACAAGTGCAGAGTCCTGCACTTAGGATGGAAGAATCCAATGCACCGCTACAGACTAGGGACCGAATGCCTCGGCAGCAGTTCTGCAGAAAAGGACCTAGGGGTTACAGTGGACGAGAAGCTGGATATGAGTCAACAGTGTGCCCTTGTTGCCAAGAAGGCCAATGGCATTTTGGGATGTATAAGTAGGGGCATTGCCAGCAGATCGAGGGACGTGATCGTTCCCCTCTATTCGACACTGGTGAGGCCTCATCTGGAGTACTGTGTCCAGTTTTGGGCCCCACACTACAAGAAGGATGTGGAAAAATTGGAAAGAGTCCAGCGGAGGACAACAAAAATGGTTAGGGGACTGGAATTCATTACTTATGAGGAGAGGCTGAGGGAACTGGGGATGTTTAGTCTACGGAAGAGAAGAATGAGGGGGGATTTGATAGCTGCTTTCAACTACCCGAAAGGGGGTTCCAAAGAGGATGGATCTAGACTGTTCTCAGTGGTAGCAGATGACAGTACGAGGAGTAATGGTCTCAAGTTGCAGTGGGGAAGGTTTAGGTTGGATATTAGGAAAAACTTTTTCACTAGGAGGGTGGTGAAGCATTGGAATGCGTTACCTAGGGAGGTGGTAGAATCTCCTTCTTTAGAAGTTTTTAAGGTCAGGCTTGACAAAGCCCTGGCTGGGATGATTTAGTTGGGGATTGGTCCTGCTTTGAGCAGGGGGTTGGACTAGATGACCTCCTGAGGTCCCTTCCAACCCCGATATTCTATGATTCTATGATTCATGTTGGTCAACTTTTTTATTTCATACTTTTCTTAAAGGACGGCCTGTCTTCCTTCTGGACTAGTCTTGAATTCTCATGTTTGAGCAAAAAATGTAGTTGTTACTCTATGATACTATCATTTTAGATGCAGTTGTGATACAAAAATAAATAGCTGAAATAGGCAGATCTTCCTTTTACAATTTCACCTTTAAAGTAGTACTGAGTGTCAGTGAATGCAATGAGTAATACTAAATGAGCACTATGGTAATAATAATTATATAACTGCATTGACTTATTTTGTTTAGGAGAATCCATTCTCAACATACTGAAGACTGTCCACCTTCAAGATCACCATCATTTTCTATAGTTTCAGAGGTATCTGCCAATGCTAGTGTGTCAGTCACATCATGTATGTCACAGTATATCACCTGGAGCAAAAAGAAAAAAAATCTCCATCATCCAGAAACAACCATAGATAAATTTGTGATAAGAACCAGCGGATTACAAAAAGAGGTAATTGATGAAAAAATTGCTCGGTTTGTATGCAACAAACTCTCCTTTCCATATGATTGAGAACTCACGCTTCATTAACATGGTTCAGTCATTGAGACCAGGATACAGTCCACCCAACAGAGCAGATGTTGCAGGCAAATTGCTGGATAAAGTGGAGGAAAGAGAAATTGAGCAGTGTGCAAAAGGTCTAGAGGGTGAAATTGTTAACCTGAATCTTGATGGGTGGAGCAATGTCCACAATGATCCTGTTGTGTGTGCTTGTGTGACAACAGAAGAAGGGAATGTCTTCCTTACAGAAACAATTGATGCACCAGGAAATGCACACAGAGCAGAATACTTACAAGAAGTAGCAGTAAAAGCTATAACAAACTGTGAAAAACAATTCAAATGTCTAGTGCGCAGCTTGGTCACAGACAATGCTGCAAATGTATCCAAGATGAGAAGAAATTTAGAAGAGAGTGAAGAGAGTCCCAAGCTAACAACATACGTTTGCAGTGCTCATTTGATGCACCTCCTAGCCAAAGACTTCAGTGTTCCAGAAATAAAGGCTAATGTTGTTGAAATTGCAAAGTACTTCAGTAACAACCACTTGCAGCAGCTGCTCTGAAAAAAGTGGGAGGAACCAAGCTAACTCTCCCACAAGACGTGCTATGGACCTCAGTAGTGGACTGGTTTGAGCACTGTATCAAGAACTGGCCTAATCTGATGACAGTTTGCGAACAAAATCGTGAAAAAATAGATGGCCCTGTCACAGCCAGAGTTCTCAACATTGGGCTTAAGAGAAATGTTGAAAGCCCTGGCTGGGATGATTTAGTTGGTGTTGGTCCTGCTTTGAGCAGGGGTTTGGACTAGATGACCTCCTGAGGTCCCTTCCAACCCTGATATTTCTATGATGCTATGACATGCTGAGCACCCTGAAGCCTATTTCTGTAGCCTTGAACAAAATGCAGGAAAATCGCTGTTTTATTGCTGATGCTGTTGAAATTTGGAAGGAACTGAGTGAGATGTTTAAAAAGAGAAATATGCAATGACAGAGTTAAATTACAAGCATTAAAAAAACGAATGGGACAAGCACTGTCTCCAGCTCATTTTCTTGCAAATATTCTCAATACTCAGTACCAGGGTCAAACCTTAACAGCTGAAGAAGAAGAGGCTTGGGGGCAGCTCCAGGCTGCAAGGCCAGGACATGGGGGAGCTGGTGATGGTGACAGGCAACATCCAAGAGAGGGGAGCTCAGCTGCTCCCCTAAAAGGGAGACAAGGAGGGGCTGAGCCCTCAGGACAGTGTCAGGGGGAGGGAGCTGCCTGTGGAGATGCCGGAGAGATGCCTGTGGAGATGCCCTCAGCAGTGCCCAGGGACCCCACCAGTCCTGCCCAGGTAAGGCCAGAATGTGGGGCAGATGGTCCTGGGTCCCCTACAGGCTCTTGGGTTCATGCAAGAGCAGTGGCTGGGGCCTGCCAGTCGATGCAGGGGGCAGACTGCCCTGGCTGGAAACCGGGGATCCCAAAGCACCAAGTGTGGGAAGCAGAGGCTCGCCCAAGGCTCCGGAGCAGTTATTGCTGAGCTGTGCTGCAGCCACTGCACCCTCAGCCTTGGGACAGCATGTCACAAAGGCCCTGGATACTCTGCTCTGCTCCCCTACCCTTTGGTGCAGGCCAGTCAGCAGCACTGGCAGAGACACTGGGGGCTGAGATCCACCAGCGCAGGGGTTGGGCTGTATTCTTTTTAATGGCAGGGTTTGAGAGAAGGCTGATGGGGAACAGCTGCCCCCAAGCGTGCTGGCTCACTGCTTTGCTCAGCAATGCCCATGGGGCAGTGCCAGGCCAGTGGGGGGGAGCATCACCAGGGCATTACATCAGTAACATCAGCCCCTCTGTTGTTCTCAGGGTGCTGCATGTTCCTTCAGGAGGAAGGCAGGCCAGTGCACCTCCCCGCGGCTCAGCTAGAGGGCAGAGGTACAGAGGGCAGCAGTGGTTCCCAAACTGGGGTTTGCGAACCCCTGGGGGTTCGCAGAATGTTACAAGGGGTTCACCAGAAAAATTTCTCTAATGGCAGCCAGAGGACCCCGGGCATTAGAGGCAGCAGGTGGGACCTGGTTGCAGGGCAGGCAGCCCAAGCCCCAGGGAGAGTGGGGCAGGGCAGTTGGGGCTGGCAGCCTGAGCCCTGGCAGTCAGCGGGACCTGCAGCCCGAGCTCAGTGGAGCTCAGTTGACCGGGGTGGTCAACGGGGTCCAGCAGCAGGAGCCCCACGGAGTGCGGAGTGTGGAGGAAATTTAAACTTAAATCCCTGGAAATATTCATTTTTAGGAGGGGTTCACGAGATTTCACAATTTAGTGGAAAGGGGTTTGTGGGCTGTTAAAGTTTGGGAACCACTGGAGGGCAGTGACTCCCCAGCTAAAGAGACAGGAATCTGCCCCCTCTCAGAAACTGCTGTGGAGCCCCAACCTCACAGCCTCCACCAGGCACAGCTTGGGGGTGTCCGGTCCGGGGCTGAGGGGTTGGGAGCGTCCGTCTCTCTGCCAAGCACCTCATCCCCAAGCCAGGGGTTCAGGGGCAGATGAAGGCAGGAGAGAAGGGGGGCGCTCGGCCCCATGCTGCGCAGAGTTCCCTGTTGTTCCAGAGACAGCTCTTCCCTGAAACATACAGCCAGTCTGAGGGGGTCTCAGCACAGCCCCCGGTGTGGTGACTGCCTGTAAATACAAGAGTGGGGCTGGACTTGGTCAGCTGAGGCCAGGCTGAGTTTGGCTGGGCTGATCAGGCAATGCCTGCTCATTGCATCAGGCAATGCCTGCTCAATGCCCAGCTCATGCCCGGCTCCTCAGCACCTGCACAGCTCCCAGCTCCTCGCAAGCCGGGGCCCAGCTCAAGGCAAGCAGCTGACAGGCACTCGCTGCTGCTCCATGGCTAGCTGGAGAAACAACCCTGCTGAGAAAGGAGCCAGGCTGGCGAGCAGCATGGGCTGTAGCACATCTCGCCATGTCTCGCTTGACGTGCCCCAGCCCCCAGCCAGCCACACCAGCTCCTCCACTGCTTCCTAGTGAACAGTTCCTAGCTGATGGCTGGGGAAAAGGAGGCTGGCTCATTGGCTCTCAGCCCTGCTCCATCCCAAGTGCAGATGGGCCCGAGCAACCGTCCCTTGGACAGCCATGCAGGGCAGGACAGGGACTTGTGTCTTTGTTACCAGCAGCAAAAGAGGAGCAGGCTCACTGTCCAACAAAGCCTCACTGATGAGCTGGGATCTGGCCCAGGCCCTGGCTGCAAGGCGGGGGTTCAGGCCAAAGAGACAATGCTGGATTGGAGAAGCTACAGAGCACAGTGCGGGGGGTGGGGAGAGAGGGGAGGCACAGAGGAATGGGGAGCCCCAGCCGGAGCACAGGTCCAGTCCAGAGTTGCGGGGGAGGGGGCTCCAGGCCAGTCCTAAACAATAACCCAGAGATCAAGCAGTTTTTACTCTGGCATCAGTGTGTGGGGGACATGAGCTGAGCAGCTCATTAAATTCCTGGAGACGTGAGCTGAGCAGCTCTTTGGAGCTGCAGTGAAATTCAGAGTGATGGTGTCCAGAAAAGAACAGACATGAAGCCCCGCTGGCCACTGGGGTCCTCACCCACAGAACTCAGAGCACTTATGTGGGGGAGGATCGATGGGGGAAATGAGGTATGGACGTACCCCAGGTCACCTCATCAGTCAGAGCCGGGACTGGACCCCAGGAGTCCTGCAGGCTAGTGCCACTCTAGCACTAGCCACAGGCAAAGCATCATGCAGCTCAGCAGCAGCACCAGATGCAGCCAGCACAGGGCGGGGGCAGGGCAGAGGCAGCCAGCATGGGACCGTCGGGGATCAGCCAGTCATTGCTCCATCAGCCAGCACCTGTCATTTGCGCAGGCTGGATTTCTGGCCCCCAAAGGCCTGGGAAGCAGGCTCTGCCCAGCTGCACAGTGCCAGGTGTTTCTGCAGCTGGAATGACCGGACAGAGTGCGTTTCACTGCCCTCAAGTGGTGAGAGGTGGGATTGCAGCAATCTCAGTTGCAAGGCCTTCACTGAGCTCCTGAGGGCGGGCAGCAGTTTGTGGGCAGGCCTGGGGCTCCTCTGTGCCCGGCGTGGCACCAAGCAGGCTGTCAGCACTCATCAAAGCCATGCAATTATCAGTGACACTAACAAGGGGCAACCAGTGCTCCTTGAATCCACCCTCCTCCCAGGGAGAACACTGAGTTAGAAAGTCCATCACTGAAGAAAGAGGCTTTCCTAGGAATGGGAGTGGCCGTGTGGTCTGCTCAGGGGCCGGGCATCAGGATCTCCAGTGGATTTGTCCTGCCAGTCTCCTTGAGCCAGTAGCTCCGAGTGTATCAGGTTAACAGCACTAACCTGCCTTCCCTGGGATTTGTGCAGCAGCTTAGCTAGGGTTGGTGAAGCCCTCTGACCCCAGCTCTGCTGCAGGGTGACCCTGGGACGGTCGGTGCTGCCTGTTTCCCTTTATCAGTTGCATCTATTTAGAGCGTAGCTCTTGGGGACAAGGCCTGGCTTGTGTGTGCAGCATTCAGAACAATGGGCACTGAGCATGGCTGGGCCCCTACATGCTACTGGAATACAAAGAATAAAGAATTGTCATCAGAGTCCAAGACCAGAAGGGCCCATAGTGAGCACAGGCCAGAGAATGGCCCTGGGTTAGTTCCAGTTTGAATTAGAGCAGATCTTTTAGAAATTCTTCCAATCTTGATTGCACCACCACGACCTCTAGTAAATTGCTCCAATGGCTAATTACTTTCACTGTTAAAAATGTACACCTTATTTCCAGTCTGAAATTATCTAACTGCAACTTTCAGCCATTGCACCATGTTAGACCTTCCTCTGCTAGACTGAAGAGGCCTCTATTATCAAATTTCTGTTCCACATTGTGACCTGGGGTGCCCAGGGCAGCCCTCACTGGAAATGCCAAGGTCAGGGCAGACTGCAAAAGGGAGCGCAGGTACTCCCAAGACTGGTGGGTAACACTGAAGTTAAACTCCCCAATCAGTCACAGACTGTGCTTCCGATCCCCCCACTGGTTATCAAGAAGCAAAAAGAAATCACACAGCGCCCTTATTGCATTCCAGTTCTCTGGCTCCCAATCAGCACCTAGGTCCAGTACAGTGAGAAGTTATTTTAAAAACTCTGCTCAAAGTATACAAAATGTTCTTCCGACACCAAAGGATCAGCCACATTACCAGGTCAGTATAGGTTTGGATCTTACCCAAAATACCACGCTGCCAGCCCATCCTGTAGTATCTAAAACTAAAGGTTTATTATAAAAAAAGAAGAAGAGAGTTGTTAAATGATAAAGCAGTCACATACATACAAAGATTCAAAGTCCATGAGGTTCCTAGCAGTATTGATGATTTTGCTGGCTTGAAAGTTCATCTGGAACACATCAACAGCTTGGATGGATCATTCAGTCCTTTCTTCAGAGCTTCATTTGTAGAACGGTTACTCCAGAGGCAAGAAGCAGGAATGAAGACAAAATGGAAAAGATGCATCTGCCTTTTATAGTGTTTTGCCATGCGGCCTGCGCTTCCTTTGTTCCAAACACAAGCTGCCCAGCACGTGGCCTGGAAGCCTGAGAGTTCTGTCCACAGGCATGTCCCTGCATGCCTTGCTGAGTCATAAGATGTATTCCTTGCCTTCTCTCAATGGGTCAATTGTAGAGCTGATGTCCCTTGATGGGCCATCAAGCAGGCTAGGCACTCCTAATACCAATCTGTCTGGAAGTGTCACGCAGATGCACATCACAAGTTTGGAACTACTGACATACCATACATATAATTTACAATACAAAGGTGATACAAACACATTAATGAGGTTATCATACCTGGCAAATTATAACATTTTTGCAGGTACCTTACACGGCATATCTGGCACAACACATTGCCATTTTAAAATATTGGTATTCATAATATCCTAAAGTGTCCCCCAGATTCCATACAGCATCACACCCATATAGGTATTTATAGACTGTAATCAAGCCTTCTCTTCTCTGTGCAGACTGAGCTCCTTGAGTCTATCACTGTAAGGCAGGTTTTCTAATCCTTTAATCATTCTCATGGCTCTTCTCTGATCCCTCTCCAACTGATCAACATCCTTCTTGAACTGTGGACGTTAGAACTGGACACACGATTCCAAAAGCGGTCGCATCAGTGCCAAATACATGGGTAAAATAATCTCTATTCTCCTCTATTTGAGATTCCCCTGTTTATAGATCCCAGGCTGGCATTAGCCTTTTTAGCCGCTGCATCACATTGGGAGCTCATGCTCAGCTGATTATCCACCATGATCCCAAGTCTTTGTCAGAGTCCCTGCTTCCCAGCATAGAGTCCCCCATCCTGTAAGCGTGTCCACATTCTTTGTTCTTCCTAGCTGTACATTTGGCCTTATTGAAATGCAGGTTGTTTGCCTGGGCCGAGATTACCAAGCGATCCAGATCGCTCTGTACCAGTGATCTGCCCTCTTCATTAGTTACCACTCCCCCAGTTTTTGTGTCATCTGCAAGCTTTACCATTAAGGATTTTATGTTTTCTACCAGGCCACTGATACAAATATTAAATAGCATATGGCCAAGAACCGATTCCTGCAGGACCCACTAGAAACATGCCCATGCAGTGATGAGTCCCCATTTACAGTTACATCTTGCGACCTGTCAGCAAATCAGATTTTAATCCGTCTAACGTGGACCATGTTGATTGTAAAATTCCAGTTTCTTAAACAAAATATCATGCAGTACCACGTCAAATGCCTTATAGAAGCCGAAGTATATTACATCAGCCTATTACCTTTATCAATGAAACATGAAATCTCATAAAAAACCAGATATTGTTACTTTGACAGGATGAGAGGGTTACTTACTATAACTGGAAGTTCTTCAAGATGTGTGGTCCCTATCTGGATTATCTGGATGCCAAACACATGTGTGTATGCATGCCATGTGCCGGAGCCAGAATTTTTCAGAGTAGTATTGGTTGACCCACGCGTGTGTCAACCACGTGGCATGTCTGAGGCTTTAAGACACTGCACGGGTTAATGCTGCTCCAGTTCCCTCTTACCTGGCAACAGACAAGCCCGGAGCAGAGGGGAACATAAGAACATAAGAACGGCCACACTGGATCAGACCAAAGGTCCATCTAGCCCAGTATCCTGTCTTCCAACAGTGGCCAATGCCAGGTGCTCCAGAGGGAATGAACAGAACAGGTAATCATGAAGTGATCCATTCCCTGTCACCCATTCCCAGCTTCATGCAAACAGAGGCTAGAGACACCATCCCCGCCCATCCTGGCTAATAGCCATTGATGGACCTCTCCTTCATGAACTTATCTAGTCCTTTTTTGAACCCTGTTATAGTTTTGGCCTTCACAGCATCTTCTGGCAATGAGTTCCACAGGTTGACTGTGCGTTATGTAAAGAAGTACATCCTTTTATTTGTTTTAAATCTGCTGCTTATTAATTTCATTTGGTGACCCCTAGTCCTTGTGTTATGAGACGGAGTAAATAACAGGGAAAGAGGGCGGGATTGGAATCCAGATGGGGACCACACATCTCAAAGAACCTCCAGTTGCAGTAAGTAACGTCCTCTTCTTCTTCAACCGCTGGTCCCTATGTGGATTCCAAATGTGGGAGAGTAGCGAACAGTGGTCAGGACGGAGGTGGGCACAAGGGCTCTCAAAAAGACCAAGTCTGTAGGACACCGTGACTGACTGCTGCATCCATCGTTGTGTAGGGAGAAATGGTGTAATGAATGGAGAAGGTGTGGATGAAGGCCCAAGTAGCCATTCGACATATGTCCTGCCACGGAACGTCCCTGAGGAAGGCTGACATGGCAGCATATGCCCGTGTGGAGTGGGCTGTGATTCCCAGCGGGAGTGAGTGCCCGATAGCTCCTAACAGGTCTCAATGCAGCGAGAGATCCACTTGGAGAGATGTTGCAAGGAGAGGGCAGAGCCACGGCAGTGCTCCACGATGGTCACAAAGCCAGGGGGACGTGCAGAAGGTGCGGGTGCAACGGAGATAAAAGGCTAGCACCCAACAGACATCAAGGGTGTGGAAGGTGTGTTCCATGGGCAAGGCATGAGTCTTGGGGTAGAAGACCGGGAGATGTATACTTTGGTTGAGATGGAAAGAGGAAGCCACCTTGGGCAGAAACTTGGGGTATAGATGTAAGGAGATTTTGTCCTTACAGAAGATGGTAAACGGGGTGTCCGCCATTATGGCCGCCAGTTCACTGACACAGTGTGCGGAGGTGATGGGTCGAAAAGGTGCTTGGTGAGGGCAGAGAGGACCAAAGTGAGATCCCAAGGTGGGGTGGGCCTTTGTACAGGGAGAAAAACATTGAGGAGGCCTTGGAGGACTTGGGAGGTGGTCGGGTGAGGAAAAACAGAGAAGCCGTCCACGGGAGGGAGGAAGGCACTGAGCGCAGCTAGGTGAACATGGACAGGGGCGTGCACTAGGCCCAATTGGTGGAGATGGAGGAGGTAATCCAGGAGAGTAGGAATGGAGACAGAGTCTGTTTAGATGTGGCGGTGGCACGCCCAGGCAGTGAAGCGGCGCCACTTAGCAGCAAAAGACGTGAGAGTGGCTTGGCGCCTGCTGTTAATGAGGATGCTGCGGACAGGCGCAGAGGAGGCCCGGTCTACATGTGATCCCCAACCAAATAATAGGCTGTGAGGTGAAGAGGACATGGGTTGGGGTGTCGCAGTCGGCCGCAGTCTTGTGTCAGGAGATCCAGGATGGTGGGGAGGGGGATTAGGGGGTGAGCAGAGAGGAGGAGAAGATCGGTGTACCGGTATTGGTGAGGCCAGGAGGGAGCTATGGGATTACTGTTGCCTGATCCCTGCATAACTTGCGTAGGACCTGGGGGAGAAGTGGCGGGAAGGTGTAGAGAAGATCTGAAGTCCAGGGAATGAGAAGGGCATTGCCCTGAGAGCCCGGGTCCAGGCTCCCTTAGGAGTAGAACAGTCGAAGCTTGCGGTTTATTGGTGTTGCACAGAGATCCCAGCGTGACGTGCCACACCCACAGAAGAGGGACTGGGGCATGGGGTGGTGGAGCTCACATGCATGGTTTGTGGGGAAGGATTGGCTCAGTCTGTCTGCCCAAGAGGTGCACCGCATATACGGTGATCTCGTGTCAGAGGCACCAATTCCAAAGGCTTCTGTACAAAGTCTAGTTGGCAGCCGGTGTCAAGTGGAGTGCCCCAGGGGTCGGTCCTGGGGCCGGTTTTGTTCAATATCTTCATAAATGATCTGGAGGATGGTGTGGATTGCACTCTCAGCAAATTTGCAGATGATACTAAACTGGGAGGAGTGGTAGATACGCTGGAGGGGAGGGATAGGATACAGAAGGACCTAGACAAATTGGAGGATTGGGCCAAAAGAAATCTGATGAGGTTCAATAAGGATAAGTGCAGGGTCCTGCACTTAGGATGGAAGAATCCAATGCACCGCTACAGACTAGGGACCGAATGGCTAGGCAGCAGTTCTGCGGAAAAGGACCTAGGGGTGACAGTGGACGAGAAGCTGGATATGAGTCAACAGTGTGCCCTTGTTGCCAAGAAGGCCAATGGCATTTTGGGATGTATAAGTAGGGGCATAGCGAGCAGATCGAGGGATGTGATCGTTCCCCTCTATTCGACACTGGTGAGGCCTCATCTGGAGTACTGTGTCCAGTTTTGGGCCCCACACTACAAGAAGGATGTGGATAAATTGGAGAGAGTCCAGCGAAGGGCAACAAAAATGATTAGGGGTCTAGAGCACATGACTTATGAAGAGAGGCTGAGGGAGCTGGGATTGTTTAGTCTGCAGAAGAGAAGAATGAGGGGGGATTTGATAGCTGCTTTCAACTACCTGAAAGGGGGTTCCAAAGAGGATGGCTCTAGACTGTTCTCAATGGTAGCAGATGACAGAACGAGGAGTAATGGTCTCAAGTTGCAATGGGGGAGGTTTAGATTGGATATTAGGAAAAACTTTTTCACTAAGAGGGTGGTGAAACACTGGAATGCGTTACCTAGGGAGGTGGTAGAATCTCCTTCCTTAGAGGTTTTTAAGGTCAGGCTTGACAAAGCCCTGGCTGGGATGATTTAACTGGGAATTGGTCCTGCTTTGAGCAGGGGGTTAGACTAGATGACCTTCTGGGGTCCCTTCCAACCCTGATATTCTATGATTCTATGATTCTATGAAAGAGCAGGGGACCTGGCACTGCCTTGCTTGTTGATGTCTATGACCGTTGTCATGTTGTCTGGCAGTATTTGAATGTGGGGGGACTGGAGGAAAGCTTGACAGGCAAGGCGGCCTGCCCGGAGCTCTAGGATGTTGATGTGCATCCACACTTCTCATGGTGACAAAAGGCCTTGTGCCATGCGGTCCCAAGATGGGTGCCCCAGCCCACCAAGGAAGCATCTGTGGTAAGGGTGGGGGTGTACCACCAGGCGAAGGAAGCTAACACACAAGCGGGGAGGATGAGTGGTTTGTTTAGTCGGTCTGACTGCGGATCATAGACAGTGCAGAGCCAGTGTTGAAGGCAGGGCATATGGAGGTGGGCATATGGCATAACAGCAGTGCAGGCCACCATGTGGCCCAGGAGGGAGAGGCACTGAGGGACGCGTGTGCTGGATGGCATTGGAGTGTCGCAAAGGCGGCGAAGCTGTCCTTGGGGAGAAAGGCCCGGGCTGCAAGAGAGTCCAGGTGTGCCCCTATACCAGTAAGCATGTGGGTGGGGACAAGGATCAACTTTTCCTCATTGATGCAAATGCTCAAACTGTGGAGTAGGGAGCATAGAGTCCGTACGGTGGCCAGGAGGCGGGAGCAAGAGGGTGCCATGAGAAGCCAGTCATCCAGGTAAGGGAAAGGGTATGGCCCCATCGGCACACGTGGGCCACCATAACCATGAAGACCTTCATGAAGACGTGGGGGGGAGCGATCCCGAATGGAAGAACACGGAATTGATAATGGGCACTGCCCACTATGAAGTGAAGGAATTTGCGATGAGCGGGGTGGATGTCTATGTGAACGTATTCATCTTTTATCTTGAGAGCTGTGAACCCAGATCCATGGGGACGAGACGGGATGAAGAAGGGGAGGGTGGCCATCCGGAAACTGGTTCAGGAAGTGAAGCGGAGGTCCAGGATGGAACGAAGACCACCCCCTTTCTTTGGAATGAGGAAATAAGGGGAATAGAAGCCACAGCCATGGTAACGTCATGCATCAGGTTCTATGGCACCCTTGTGGAGGAGTGTGGTGAAGAAGATAGTCTTGGGAAGGGTTCGGAGGGTGGCCCCTGGGTGAGTGGCGAGGAGGGAAGGAAAAAAATTTAATAAGGTACCCTGAGGGATGATGTCCAGCACCCAATGGTCGGAGGTGATTCTGCGTCAGTTGTGGGCAAGACGACCCCCAAAGACGACTTGTGGCATGACTGGAAAGGCCAGGGAGAGTTTGCGGGTCTCAAGGGAAGAGTCAAAATGGTTGTTTGGGTGGTCAGTGAGAGGGGGAGGCAGCAGAGGTGGCAGAAGAGGAATGTTGGGGTCGCTGGAAGTGAGGGCGCTGCTGAGGTGGGTCAAGTGGTCGCTGGGCATTTACTTGGCAAGTGGTCAGAGGGCAGAAGGATAGCCGTTGCTGTCAGCAGGTGGGGGCTGCAGTATAGATGCCCAGGGAACAGAGGGTAGCTCGGGAGTCCTTGGGGGAGTGAAGGGACTAGTCCGTTTTGTCACGGAATAATTTCTTATTATCGAAAGGGAGGTCCTCAAGGGTTGTCTGGACCTCTTTGGGGCAGCTGCTAGACGGGAGCCAAGAGTCGTGGCAGAGGCTAAGGAGCAAGATGCAATGTCTGGTGCTTCAACCACATCCTGGAGCGCAACCTTGGCTACTAATTTCCCCCCGTCTAGCAGGCGTTGGAGCTCCTGCTGTCGGTCTGGTGGAAGAGAGTCTTGGGAGTCTGCCAGCTTGGAATAGGACAGGAAGTCGTATTTGGCAAGAATAGCCTGGTAGCTGGCGATGTGGAACTGTAACCCTGCTGATGAAGAAACCTTGTGACCCATCAAGTCTAGTTTCTTGACAGCACGGTCGGGGGGGTAGATTTCAAATGTTGCTGAGGGGCACGTTCGGTGATGGCATTGACCACTGGGGAATTAGGTGATGGGTGGGTAAAAAGAAAGTTGGTGCCCTTTGAGGGAATGAAATATCGGTGTTCTGCCCTTTTTGGTGTAAGGGGAGCAGAATGCTGGCATGTGCCACACCATCTGGGCCGGTTGTATTATGGCAGCATGGGTGGATAAGGCCGTACGAGAGGGTCCAGGAGGTTGAAGAACTGGTCCTGGGGGACCTGAACATCTTCCAGTGGGCCACTGAGAGCAGTAGCCATATGATGGAGCAGGGACTTGTACTGTGCAAGGTCATCTGGTGGTGAGAGGGAAGGTGGCATAAGGGCATAATCTGGTGATGACGAAGTGCCTGTTGGGGTGGGTGGTTCTGATGGTGCAGCCGGGGCCAGCGGTGCTGATGGAGATGGAGTATCCAGGGGTTCTTCCTGGAGGGTGGCAGTTTGGGCAGCAGATGAGTGGTGCGAGTGATGGATACTGCATACTGCATGATCCCACGAGGGCCAGTAAGGCAGGAGTAGGGGTTGCCATGCATTGCCATGCATTGGTGGTGCCTATGGGTACCGGAAACATGGGTCAGCTGCAGGACCATAGTCCAGAGGGTAAAACTGGTGTCGAGGGTCTGGCTGTAGGTGGGCCAGGAAAAAGGACCGTGTCCAGGTGGAAAGACCAGTTAGACTCTGAAGGGTCCAGGAAAGGAAGAGCTGTCAGCGCTGGTGGAACTGACAGTGCCAGGTGTGGAGCAGGACAGCCGACGAGCAAGAGGGGCTCGTCTGTCACTGGAGCCAGTGGAGAATGATGGAGGACAAGAGGTTTGTCTGCCGGAGAAGGGAGTCTGGAGCTGCGTGGAGGTCCAGAGCACTGTGGGGTGCTCGCAAAGGGAAACGTAAGCTCTGCTGACGATGTGAGAATCATAGAATCATAGAATATCAGGGTTGGAAGGGACCCCAGAAGGTCATCTAGTCCAACCCCCTGCTCGAAGCAGGACCAATTCCCAGTTAAATCATCCCAGCCAGGGCTTTGTCAAGCCTGACCTTAAAAACCTCTAAGGAAGGAGATTCTACCACCTCCCTAGGTAACGCATTCCAGTGTTTCACCACTCTCTTAGTGAAAAAGTTTTTCCTAATATCCAATCTAAACCTCCCCCATTGCAACTTGAGACCATTACTCCTCGTTCTGTCATCTGCTACCATTGAGAACAGTCTAGAGCCATCCTCTTTGGAACCCCCTTTCAGGTAGTTGAAAGCAGCTATCAAATCCCCCCTCATTCTTCTCTTCTGCAGACTAAACAATCCCAGCTCCCTCAGCCTCTCTTCATAAGTCATGTGCTCTAGACCCCTAATCATTTTTGTTGCCCTTCGCTGGACTCTCTCCAATTTATCCACATCCTTCTTGTAGTGTGGGGCCCAAAACTGGACACAGTACTCCAGATGAGGCCTCACCAGTGTCGAATAGAGGGGAACGATCACATCCCTCGATCTGCTCGCTATGCCCCTACTTATACATCCCAAAATGCCATTGGCCTTCTTGGCAACAAGGGCACACTGTTGACTCATATCCAGCTTCTCGTCCACTGTCACCCCTAGGTCCTTTTCCGCAGAACTGCTGCCTAGCCATTCGGTCCCTAGTCTGTAGCGGTGCATTGGATTCTTCCATCCTAAGTGCAGGACCCTGCACTTATCCTTATTGAACCTCATCAGATTTCTTTTGGCCCAATCCTCCAATTTGTCTAGGTCCTTCTGTATCCTATCCCTCCCCTCCAGCGTATCTACCACTCCTCCCAGTTTAGTATCATCTGCAAATTTGCTGAGAGTGCAATCCACACCATCCTCCAGATCATTTATGAAGATATTGAACAAAACCGGCCCCAGGACCGACCCCTGGGGCACTCCACTTGACACCGGCTGCCAACTAGACATGGAGCCATTGATCACTACCCGTTGAGCCCGACAATCTAGCCAGCTTTCTACCCACCTTATAGTGCATTCATCTAGCCCATACTTCCTTAACTTGCTGACAAGAATACTGTGGGAGACCGTGTCAAAAGCTTTGCTAAAGTCAAGAAACAATACATCCACTGCTTTCCCTTCATCCACAGAACCAGTAATCTCATCATAAAAGGCGATTAGATTAGTCAGGCATGACCTTCCCTTGGTGAATCCATGCTGACTGTTCCTGATCACTTTCCTCTCATGTAAGTGCTTCAGGATTGATTCTTTGAGGACCTGCTCCATGATTTTTCCAGGGACTGAGGTGAGGCTGACTGGCCTGTAGTTCCCAGGATCCTCCTTCTTCCCTTTTTTAAAGATTGGCACTACATTAGCCTTTTTCCAGTCATCCGGGACTTCCCCCGTTCGCCACGAGTTTTCAAAGATAATGGCCAAGGGCTCTGCAATCACAGCCGCCAATTCCTTCAGCACTCTCGGATGTAACTCGTCCGGCCCCATGGACTTGTGCACGTCCAGCTTTTCTAAATAGTCCCTAACCACCTCTATCTCCACAGAGGGCTGGCCATCTCTTCCCCATTCTGTGATGCCCAGCGCAGCAGTCTGGGAGCTGACCTTGTTAGTGAAAACAGAGGCAAAAAAAGCATTGAGTACATTAGCTTTTTCCACATCCTCTGTCACTAGGTTGCCTCCCTCATTCAGTAAGGGGCCCACACTTTCCTTGGCTTTCTTCTTGTTGCCAACATACCTGAAGAAACCCTTCTTGTTACTCTTGACATCTCTTGCTAGCTGCAGCTCCAGGTGCGATTTGGCCCTCCTTATATCTTTCCTACATGCCCGAGCAATATTTTTATACTCTTCCCTGGTCATATGTCCAACCTTCCACTTCTTGTAAGCTTCTTTTTTATGTTTAAGATCCGCTAGGATTTCACCATTAAGCCAAGCTGGTCGCTTGCCATGTTTACTATTCTTTCGACTCATCGGGATGGTTTGTCCCTGTAACCTCAACAGGGATTCCTTGAAATACAGCCAGCTCTCCTGGACTCCCTTCCCCTTCATGTTAGTCCCCCAGGGGATCCTGGCCATCTGTTCCCTGAGGGAGTCGAAGTCTGCTTTCCTGAAGTCCAGGGTCCGTATCCTGCTGCTTACCTTTCTTCCCTGCGTCAGGATCCTGAACTCAACCAACTCATGGTCACTGCCTCCCAGATTCCCATCCACTTTTGCTTCCCCCACTAATTCTACCCGGTTTGTGAGCAGCAGGTCAAGAAAAGCGCCCCCCCTAGTTGGCTCCCCTAGCACTTGCGCCAGGAAATTGTCCCCTACGCTTTCCAAAAACTTCCTGGATTGTCTATGCACCGCTGTATTGCTCTCCCAGCAGATATCAGGAAAATTAAAGTCACCCATGAGAATCAGGGCATGCGATCTAGTAGCTTCCGTGAGTTGCCGGAAGAAAGCCTCATCCACCTCATCCCCCTGGTCCGGTGGTCTATAGCAGACTCCCACCACTACATCACTCTTGTTGCACACACTTCTAAACTTAATCCAGAGACACTCAGGTTTTACCACAGTTTCGTACCGGAGCTCTGAGCAGTCATACTGCTCCCTTACATACAGTGCTACTCCCCCACCTTTTCTGCCCTGCCTGTCCTTCCTGAACAGTTTATAACCATCCATGACTGTACTCCAGTCATGTGAGTTATCCCACCAAGTCTCTGTTATTCCAATCACGTCATAGTTCCTTGACATCACCAGGACCTCCAGTTCTCCCTGCTTGTTTCCAAGGCTTTGTGCATTTGTATATAAGCACTTGAGATAACCTGTTGATCGCCCCTCATTCCCAGTATGAGGCAGGAGCCCTCCCCTCACAGACATTCCTGCCTGTGCTTCCTCCCGGTATCCCGCTTTCCCACTTACCTCAGGGCTTTGGTCTCCTTCCCCCGGTGAACCTAGTTTAAAGCCCTCCTCACTAGGTTAGCCAGCCTGCTGGCAAAGATGCTCTTCCCTCTCTTCGTAAGATGGAGCCCGTCTCTGCCCAGCACTCCTCCTTCATGGAACACCATCCCATGGTCAAAGAATCCAAAGCCTTCTCTCTGACACCACCTGCGTAGCCATTTGTTGACTTCCACGATTCGACGGTCCCTACCCAGGCCTTTTCCTTCCACGGGGAGGATGGACGAGAACACCACTTGCGCCTCCAACTCCTTTATCCTTCTTCCCAGAGCCACGTAGTCCGCAGTGATCCGCTCAAGGTCATTCTTGGCAGTATCATTGGTGCCCACGTGGAGAAGCACGTGAGAGGCAATAAACAGCCCGGAGTGTGCGGAACCGGATGCATCAAGCCCGAGGGTCCCGATGGAGTCGACAGTGTCGGGCGTGAAGTAGAAGGTCCAGGTGTCGGGGCGCTAGAAGGTGGGG